>NW_027071903.1:12500242-12615242 GCF_038088225.1 Cyrtonyx montezumae
CACGCTCAGTCAATATTTGCTTTTCACAGCTATAAAAGAGCGGTCGGTTCATACTTAGATATCAGCGAGTGTGTTAACGTATGTTTCAGGAAAGCAGGGCGAGCAGCACGCTGGCTGGATGCTGCTCGGTGCACACGGGTGCGGGTCTCTGTGCCACGGGCACTGCGTGGACAGCATCACGCGGGGACCGCAGCCTCCCCGAGCCCTCGGCAGCGCCGCGTGCAGCTGTGCGCTGCGGAAACACCCGCCACCCCGCCAGCCAATCCGCGCGCAGAGACGGCCGCGCCGACCAATCGGCGGGACTAGCTTCCCGCTAGTCCCGCCTACTTCGCGTGCCCGCAGCTCGCGCTGCGCTCGGGACCGCGTGCGTCCCCGCCCTCACGGCCCTCGTGCGCCGAGTGTGCAAAGCCGTCCGCGCGATGGGGAGCAGCGCTGCTCAGGGGCGGTGAGTGCCCGCGAATGGCGTCCCGGGATGCTCGGTGAGCAGAACTAAGGGGGGGAAGGCGTGATGAAAATCCGTCGTGTAATCGAAATGACCGCCTTTTTGTGTTTCGGTTGTGCGGAGTGAAGGCTCGCGTTCCGACAACGGGTGCGATGCTTTCTGTAAAATCCCGTTTTAATCAGCGATGACAGTCTGACATTTTTCCAGCTGCTTGGAAGCACCAGACAGTCGGCTGTCTCAGTAGGGCACGGGCAGGCGTGCTGGGATGCCGAAGCTTTAGCTTTCGTCCTGCTCGCTGGCTTACAGTGGTGTTGGAAGATGGGGGGGGGGGGGGGGGGGGGGGGGAGGAAGCTTTCCGCAGCTTTCACCCGAGCTTCTGCCATCTGCGTTTCTAACTTTGTCTGCGAGAAGTGAAATCTTCGCTTTGGAAGTGCACCTAGGTGCTGCCGGCTGATGCTATCACTCTCAGTAGCGAGGGTTTTATTTATGAGATGTCCCGGTGTTTGTTGAACAGTTCGTGATTGTGCGGGAGTGAGAACAGCAATTAGCGCACAGTTTAGAGTAATGCTAAGGCTCCTAGAGAAAGCGGCGTCAATTTAAAGGAGGGGACGACGCGCTGAGCTGCATTTAAACCAAAGAGAAGGTAAATAAAAATCTCAAAAGCGGCGTTTGAACGGTGGCATAAAGCGTCTGGGCAAGCGTGTTCCCCGCAGGCAGAGTGAGGCTGCCCAGGTGCGGCTGCTGTGCCTGATGAGGGCATCCATGCCGGCCATACATGGCCTGGCCGAGGAGTGCCACAGGTGTGGGCACTCTGCGCAGAGTAGGTGTGCTGCAGTGTGCAGGGGAGGGTTGTTGGTTACTGAGTGCCCCCAGCTGTGTCCTCGTCGGGTTTCCTAGCTTGCTAGGTCCTGCTGCCCTTTTTGTGTCTGTAGTTGCAGAAGGTTCCAGGCCCTCCTAACGGCACACACCTGGCTATCTTTGTTATGCTGTGCCCTGCCCCTCTGCCTTATGTTCCTGCTGTCCCTCACTGGTTTAGGTTCCTCCCCAGTGCCTGGTTATTTTTAAGTTGATTTTTTAAGTATATTTAAGTTGCAGTTTCTATGGAGTGAGATGAAGTCTTAGCTTGTAGCACACTGTGGATGCATGCAACAATCTTGTTATCTGTATAAATGATGAGGATAAATTACATTCAGGCAATCAGTATTGAAGTGCAAGGGGACACGTATAAAATCAATGTTATGGACCTCACCTGTGTGCATAGTTACTGCATTTAAGCAAAAAAAAAAAAAAACCAAGATTTTGCTGATTGGTGGGGATGCTGAACTTGCTGAGCACTTACCAGCTGCACAGCTTTGAGCCCAGGTGCATTGAGCATGCTGTGCTGGAGCAGGACCCTCGAGCAGGAGCTGCTGTTCCCTCTGTGGCTACAGAGCTGCGTGTCTGGACTGTTTCAGGGAGTTTGTAAGTGTTGTCTGAAGAGTTTTAAGAACTCAGTCCTCTGTTCCTCTGTAGCTCAGCCTTGCATCTTGCAGCTTCGCATGGGCACTTGGTGTTATTGCAGCACCTCTTCATGAGGAGTAGGCATTAGGCTGAGCAACCAGTTGTTTATTGGTGCAGAACTTGCACCTGCAGGTGAAAACCTCTTTGAGAAATAAGAACTGTTTGTTGTCTTTGTTTTCCTGTATTTAATGTGTTGTTATTTGTGGGTTTTTTTCTTTTAAACTATTTTAATGTACTGGAATGCATGGAAAAAAACCAAGACACTTAGATCAAGGAGTCAGAGACCTGATCGGAATGTTGGTGACTTATTTACAAATGGTTTCTCAGCCACACTGCTTTTCTTTAATTTCTACAGGATATCCTTTTCCTTCTAAGTCTCCAGAAATTACCGGGCGTGCTGCTGTGGGGGCCATTTGTTAGGAGGCTGACAAGGTGAATTAGTCAAATAATCGCTGCTGAATTCATGCAGTACCTGCTGCTTGGGGTGTTTAGTCTGCATGAATTGTTTTCTGCTAAGGTGCGAGTCTCTCAAACACACATCATTTTTGATGCATTTCCTTCTTTGTTCAGACTGCTGATATCTATTTATTTATTTATTTTAATGTCATGTGGTGTTTTGTGCAGTGCTTGGTTTTTGGACTGAAAAATCAATCGTCTCCCACATTTAGATTACAGATCATCATGGCATTGGGGGGGGGGGGAAGCTCAAATCTTTTGTTTGGAAATATTTATTCTGGTGACAGTTATCAGAGGTTTAGTTCCTCGGAGTTGAGATGTGCTGTTGGCTGTGTCCCTGGCTTGGAAATCTGGGCACGTGAACTTGGTCAGAAACTTCGGTGCGTGCCTGCATGGGTTTCTCCGTGTGGCTATGGCAGTGTTCACCCCGAATCCCCGGGGCTCTGAAGATGATTAATGATAACAAAGCTCTCCCATTGTGTTAGCGGATAGGAAGGAAGGAAGAGTACTCTAAAAAGAGAGCGCATAGAATTCCTGAGTATTGAAGTTCAAGAGCAGTTTAACCCTTTAGAACAGCTACAGAATTTCTCCTGGTTATGTGAGGAAGCGTAAATCCCTCATCTCCCTTCTCGTGGAGCTTGCTGGCTGCCCTGGCTCCTGCTGTGGGGCTGTGCAGGCAGCCCAGCGTGCTGCGGAGCGGCACTTCCAGCCGAGGTGACTGCTTGCGGTTTAACACACGGTTCGGCACACCCACAATCCACTTAGGTTTAGCTTTTTCAAATGTGTTAGAGATTTCTGCTAATGGGTTTTCCCTGTGGGCAGCATTACCAACCTGATTAGACAGGTTTTAAGAAACTCTCTTAGGAAGATTCTTTTTCATCGTAAGTTTTGACATTGACCTACTAAACTGGGTAATTTAGCATTTTATTTTCTAAGAATGAAAATGAAAATTGAATATTTCATGACAAGAGAGGGATTACAGGAATGCTGTTCTGTGTGGGAAGCCTATCGTGTCCAGGGGCCAGATCAAGCTGCTGAGATCTGTGCATCTCCAGAAAGACCTCAGCCCCTGCTTTCACGACAGAAGCAGCGCTCCAGTTGTGATACCCTCAAATTGCTGCTGTGGGAGCAGCTGTAATATGCATGTTGAGTATGGCTTGGGAATGGAGTTGAGGTGTGAAGAGCACACACCTTCCTACTGGAAAAGCTTCTGTGGAGGGATGGCATTGCAGCCACATTAACTGCTGTAGGGCCTCTGTAATCATGGAGCAGTTTGGGGCCTTTGCATAGAGAGCTTTGGCCCAGAATGTGGAAGTTCCTCTGCGTTTAGGAGCAGCTTCTGAACAGAAGTGGAAAGCAAACCTTCTCCCCCTGTGACGCATTGCTAGGTAATCTCCATGAGGAAATCTTGGAGGTTGCATCATGAAAAGCCCACTCCTAAAGCTAAGCATGTGGCAATATCTCCTCAGTGGTTTAATTGCTATGTTCCTTTAATAGCAATTGTTCTTTTCCATTAAGGGCTATCATGTGCAACCTGGTTATTAGTTGGCTGAAAAACAGAAACGCTTTGTTTCACTGAGGCATGTTACCTGATACGCTGAACCTGCGATTCCATTTAAAAAATGGACTGGGAATTTTTAAACTGGTTTTACAGCGGGTAAATTTTATCAAAATATTTGCTTTTTTTAAAAGAATTCCAGTGCTGTAGTACTTGGCCAGCTCTTTTACTAATATGATGTGGTTAAAGTAGCTCTTGTATCTGAGCACGGCTCACGTTTTCAGTCCATGCAAAAAACAGCATTTACAGAAATGCAGTTCAGTATCTGCTTGTAGAGCGGGATGTACTGTGCTGAGTTTGCAGGGATTGTTCTGCAGCCCTCCTTTGCTGCATTTACTAACTTGTTACCATTTGCTGCCCTTATTTGTTAGAGGAGTGTCGCTGACCCCCTGGCTGATCCCACCAAGCAGTGGCTTGTCGGCGCAGTGACATTCGATCGTTTCCTTCCTCTCCTGAATCTCTCTGTGCTCCCCTCCTTTGTCTGCTTGACCAGAGCTGGGCGACGGCCCGGCGCTGTGGGGCTGGCCAGGGGACACCTCTCCAAAGAGCATCCAGACAAGGAACAAATAACTGGTTGCACTGTGTGAATGTTTGTGAGTGACCATGCACGTTTGGTGGTGCTACTGATGCTTGTATGGAAAACAGTGTACGTGACAGAGGTGTAACATCTTGCTGTTCAGTAACTGTCTATAAATATCCCAGAAGAAAATTCTTAGTGTTTCTGTGATGCCCGTTTACATGTTTTCAGAGTGCTTCTCTAGCGTGTCTTCAGCCTCCAGGTAGGACTTGACACAAATACCTTGGCTGAGGTTTTTTTGCTCTGGTTTTGGGGCTAAGTTTGCTGGCTGCAGTTGTGCTGATGACCACATCCCACGTGTGGCTTAGCCCTCAGCTACGCTGTACAATGAAGGCAAGGTTAGGATTTCTCCTTGTGCTCTGACCACTATGTGGTGTGTAAACAGGCCAGGGCTGCAAGAAGGGGCAGGGAGCCCCATTTCAGTTGGGGCAGAGCTCCTGGGGTGTGGGCACTGTGAGGAGGCAAGTGGGCCCTGTGTGGCTCAACCCCAGATGTCTCCTACCTTTGGTGTGCAAATGGGGGACCCTGCGAGCAGCCAGCATGGCTCCTTTCAAGTCCTCTCTCGGCTCCTGCTGTGCATCTTTCCCCTCGTGCTGCGGAGAGGAGAGTGCTCCAGTTTTGTTGTATTTAAGTTACACCACCTTTTATATTAGGGCAGATCAAAAATGAGACCCCAAACCATTTTCAGTTCACATAGCTATATAAGCAACTGGCTTGTAATTAAAACGTACACGTTCCCTCAACAAAAGCAAAATTGTTCTTTAGTGGCACTGCTGCTGTGAAGTTTATACAACATTCAGATGTTTCTTAGTCCCTTACCAAACACAAGCAGTCCCAACCCCACCTTTAAAGAAAAACCCACAAAATTCTTTGTACAAATAAATATTCCACTTGCATAATTTATAAATTACTTTGGTTAAAATGTTAAATTGCCAAGAAGTCTGACTGAAACTGGTCTGTTTTGTCTTTTATGTGCATTAAAAAAAATAATGAAAAAAGAATGTTGAAACAGCTGAGGGCGGTTTGGTTGAGGGTTAATGTTTGGGTAAGAAGCCTCCAAGGAAATCTGAAGTGCTGAATGAACGCCATGCTATGGTAATTAGCGAGGGGTATTTTTCCTTTGGAGTCCTCTCTGGAATTGGTGTGACAGCCAGTGCTGAGGGTGTGGAGGAATGCGGGGTGGGAAGATGGTCACTTTCCCAGTGAGGTGTAGTGTTGGGGTCATGGCTGGTACATTGAAAGCATGCAGGCATGTCCAGCAGCAGCCAGAATACAAGTTCTGTTATTTCAGCCATGCTTTAAGCTCATTCTCTTTGCAACTTCACCCTCCCCCCAACTCATATCCTTACTTTGAATGTGGTAGTATCATATTAAATAGTTGCTATCTTCCATGCTTGAGACCCTTGACTTCAGCAGTTGGCTTTCCTCTTTGTAAAACGTTGGCTGTAAGGTCAGCAGAGTGCCTTAGGATCTCTGAATAAATACTGGACGCTGTACTGAATTTTGAGAAGTTCCTTTCTACACATGAATAGGGTTCTTTTCCTCAAGGATCTGTGAAATAGTGTCCAACTATTTGCATGTATCCAGAGAGGACTTGTCAGCGTGTATCCTGGGAGAACAAGAGATGAAGATCATGGTATATTCAACTCTGGGGCTTCCGTAATCAGTCCATAGTGGTATCAGACCTGATGTGGCAGTTGTACAAATCTGGAAGGCAGTTGGAGTTTTCTTCTCACAGCAACTAGTTGGAAACGTTTAAGGTCTGATTAAGTTTGGTCCTTGTAGGGCTGCTTCTTTCACTAACTTAACACTGCTTTACACCGTGCTGCATCTGTGATCTGGAAATGTTGGTGGTCTCAGTCAAGGTGCTAAGGACATTAGAAGAATTACTGCTTGCATAATTCCTGGGCTCCCTGTGTGGCAAGCTCATGGCCATAGAGGAGGGTGCTCTGTTCATCCCTTTGAAAGATACTGCTGTGAGTAAAGCCTCCATAAAATCTAAGTGGGGGAGTTTCAGTCGTCAGGGTTGTTGATGTTTTTTTCCATTGTTTGGACAGCTTCACTTTCCTGCTGCTTCAGGAATGACTTCTTTAGAAAATATATATATATGCAGTTGCTTACTCAAGATAGAAATGTCATATAGCTTGGACAGTCATCGCATTTCAGAACATGTAACTGAACACGAGGCACTTTTTCAGAACGGCTTTCAAAACGGTGTAATTGTGTAATAAATCAAGGAGCTAACTAGGGAAAGGTCTGCGAATGTCTTTCCCCATCCGTCCTCACAACTGTCAATCAACTAAAGGTTTGACATTTTTGCACGGAGCTTGTTTCTGAGAGGAAAAAGTCTTTTCTACTAAACAGAAATTTTTCACAACACTTTATTTATAACGTTGGGACTTGCACTGAAAATTCAAACAATCATATTTTTTTTGTTAATTATGTTGATGTGCAAGCCACGAAGGTGCGGCAGAAAAATGTGCTACGGTGAAGTGTTTTCTTCCCCTTGCCAGGGCCTGTGAGCAGCCTGCAGGCAGGGCTGTCTACTTCTCCTGGAACAGGGTAGAGGATCTGCAGGTATCAGTGAGGTCAGGTTGTCTCAAAAAAATGTTCTTCATATGGCTACAAGAGCTTGCCACCATCTTCAGGCTCATTGCTAATCCTTGGGATACTCAGTTTGCTTCTGGTGTTTTTGGAGGCAGGCTGAGGCCATGTTACGGTGTGCTGGTGTGGGTTTGGTGGTGCTCAAGTACATGCATTGCTCCTGTGGAGGTGTTCGATGGGAGTCGATGTGGGTTATATTTATTTATTTATTTGTTATAGGGAATACGTCATGCTTTAAACTAGGCATATGCTGAGCAGTGGGTTAGTTAGGGGTGTAGATCAGGTTTTGTGTATTGTGGCTGTGTGCTGCTCTTTCCACCTATTAAAATGATATCCTGTTTTCCCAAGAATATCGTATTTAGGAGAAAACTGGTCGAGAATTCTACTAAGAAAGAAGGTTTTTTTTGTTTGTTTTTTTTTTGTGCTTCACATAATAGCAGTTCAGTGAGATAAAAATAGTACAGGAAACAAATTAAACTTACAAATGAAAGTATTAGTGTTTGGTCATCTTAGAAGTTGGCACTGGCCTTTTTGAGATATTTTTTTTCTACTATTGATTTTTTTTTTAATGTTGCCAAGGTTTCTCACTGTTTTGTTGTTACTTTCCCATAAAACTCCCTGCAATTCTTAAGGGAAACATTCTTATTAAGGTCACAGTGGTAAAGGAAACCTTTACGGCAAGGTTAGGAAGTATTTCTAATGATTTGGAGGTCTTTTTTGAGGCAATTTATCCTTACAGTGGTCATTTTAAACTAAAATAAAATTCAGAGTAATAAGACCCATTGCCTTCTACTAAACTGTGCAGAGTCCTGGGCATCAGCAGGGAGTGACATATGAAACCATTGAAAATACAGTAGAAGAACAGAGAAACCCATTTTCCAAACAGACAATAAAGGCATTTTGAAGCCTTGTCCAAACACAAGTTTTACTGCTATTAGCTGCTGATAATTAAGTTGGTACAAATGTGCTGATATTTACCATCCATGAGAGTGAAAAAATACATAACCACACCGAGCAGAGATAACCAGGTGGTTTTGGTGTTCATCCTGCTACCCCTGCTCGTAGACTGTGCTTAGGTTTGGGAACATGGTTATGCTGGGGGCACCAGTAAGGCCTGCAGTGGGCTCTGGGCCAGGTGCACCATATTGACCCCCCTGCCTGTCGTAGGATTAGAGGTGGGCCAGTCTGGGATGCCCAACACTATTCCCCAGTGTGTTTGATTTATTGTACTGGTGAGGCTTCTAAGTGTAGCCTTAGCAAGTGATATGAACGCATCTGACTGGGGTGGTTTGCTCTGTTTTGCATAAGAGTAAGCTACCTCACCTCTTATGAACATCCAGTAATCAGTGTGGAGTTAATGGTATGCCTGAACACTGCTGGTTATTATCCGATCCCATTGCAGAGTGAGCCAGCCCCATGCTCTACAAAAGTAGGGCATGTTTATGCCACTGTTACTATATCAACAGTACAGCTTGTAGTACACTGCGTTACGAACATCTATGCTATAACAAATATAATTAGATAAGCATGCAAATGTCTGAAGCTGTCCTGAGCTGTTACAAGCTGTGAAGAGGAAAGCAGAAGATACCAGTGGTGTCTTAAAACAACTCAATTTGGAAGTCCACCAGGTGTGTAGATTTCCAGTGTTTCCAAGCATAGCTAAATAGATTTTTAGACAACCCTTTGTTTCTGAACAAACTAACTTGTATTCACAGAGCTTTGCAATGGGAAACTGAACTTTGGGGCACCACAGATCTCTTCATAGTATGTGCCATATTTCTTCACGTGCTGGTAAGGTTGGCATCAGAGCTGTGGTGGTTTGACAGATCCAGTGGTTGTCCCAGGTTGCTCAATGTGACTGGAGCAGAGCTGTGGCAAATGCCTGTGAGGTAGCAGTGCTCCATGCCATGTGTTGCACTTACAGGGAAGCACATCCTCCATGTGAACCTGCATGGAGCTACACAGACTTTTCAGGAGCTTTTGAAGGAAGAATGGAGGAAAAAAGATCAAAATGTGAAGTTGTAAGGTTGCTGTTTTACAGAGTTAGCTTGGGCAAGCTGCATAGATACTGACTTCTTGCTTTTTGAACTGCTCTAAAAATGACAGAATACTGTTGTTCAGAGGTTCTGAGCAAGTTGTCAATATTCACAGTATTTACCCTTGGCACAACGTTGTGAATATAGCTTGGAATGTGCTGGGGTTTGCAAGTCATTTGAGTTAATTCTGTTCATATACATTTGTTGGAGCAGGATTCATATACATGTAAATAATAGCAAAGCATTCATTCTCCATGCTACTGTGTAAATAAGGTTTAAATAACAGTTTCCTAATTTCAATGAAGATCAACAATGTTAGAGAATGGTAACAGTGAATCTCTTCATGACAGTGTGACAGCAATGAAGATGTTTTTTTCCCCCCTAAATACACAGTTTTTGGCTCGTTCGCAGACGTGCATTAAAACAGGCATTTTCCAGAGATTATTACAATCTTGGTGGGTAACTATTTGTGACTGTTGTTTTGCATGTACTCTTCCAAGAAGCATGGCTCTTCGTTTTAAGGTCCAATTTCCCCTTGCTTCTGAAGGGCAAGGTGTAAGTTTTAAGCAGTTCACATATAGATTTATTATACTAATATGCTGGCAGAGCTACAGGACAAAAAAAAAATTGAAAGCCAATATCTCTTTTGTCTTTGTGAGGCAATTTCTACATCAGGACTGTGATTCTGGTCTGGAATGGGAGAGGGAGGAAGGTCTGCAATGCTTTTGACTTTTGAACTCCTCTGAGACTTCAAAAATTCTCTAATCCTGTTTGCAATTGAAAATTAATTTCTTGACTTTAGCAGTCCTACGTCTTACCTCAAACGTAGTCAGAAGTACTTCCATTTAGCTGTCATTGTGGGAATCCGTATTTATCCTTCAGTGACTCCCATGATGACGTATGCTTAGTATTATTACTTTTTTTTAAGTCATTGTTGCAGAGCTAGCTCAGGATCTGAAATCTGGCTGGTGCACTTTCAGTTTGTGTAATGATGGGCCATAAAGATTTTATCGTGGGTTGAGCTGCCTGCTCTGGTTGTGCCCAGCTGCGTGGCACTGGCTTCGTGCTGGGTGCCTGCACCTGGGATCTAACTCCAGTGCTGGCTGGTGGCAGCCATGCAGTTCCCCTTTAGTTGGATGGGATTTGGATCAGATGTGGAGGATACAACACGCTGCCCCGTCCTCGCAGAGTGGTGTGAGCACAGCATCATGTAGTGAGATGTGGCTAACCACAGCAGGCACCGAGTCCTTCTGAGTTCAGTCTGTGCAGAAGGTGCAGCTGCAGGTCGGTGCTTTGCTGGCTTGAAAGGAACTCAAGCTGAAAAGCAGAAAACTCTGTGTGCCAGGAAATTGGGTCTGCTCCCGTGTTGTTAGCTTCTGCATTGCCAGGCACATCTCCTGACCACATTCAGTGAGTGGTGGCTCTCAGAAGCATCCTGCTGCTGCAGCTCTTCCTCTGAGCCAAAGGCAGCTGTGCTGCTTGTTGTCTGACTCTACGCTTGCTGGTTAGGGGTGGTAAACAAAATGTTTGGCTGGTAGTTGTCAGTTCCCTCAGAATGGGCCCTGACTTCTCTTTGGGGCTGAAGGCCTGATGTTACTGTGTTGCTTGGAATTTGGGTTTAGAGCTACAGCTGGAGCAGAGGCTTTCCTGGAAGGGATGTGTTGGGTCTGTCAACGCTTCTGGAGCAGTTAGTTGACAAAGAGCATGTCCAAAAGCGGCTCTTGGTGTGCTTTTTGGATAACTGACAGGGTGACTGAGTGAGATACGCATTTAGCTAGTGCCTCAGAAGAGGGCAGAGCTTTTCAGGTGGTATGTTTGGTGCACGAGCCAAATGCTGCCACAGCTGGGCCTCAGACAGGCTGAGGCTGGCCTGGAAAAGGGCCATCCTGCACTGAACTTCTTAGGAAGCGTGGCTCCATCGTATGCTGTGAGAAGTGGAATAAAAAGAGCTCTTCAAAGTCAACAGAGCACTTGGTTATAGATGGGATAAGTTAAAGCCTTGTCTGAGACTATTAAATAAGAGACTAATTATAGCCGTGCTTTTGGTAGCTGGCTGATTTCATTCTGTCTGTAATCTGTGAAGAACATCACAGTCATGAAAATGCACTGGTACTCTGCTAGTAGTTAGGGATTGTGCTCCAATACAGTGTCGAAACAATAGAACAATAATTCATCCAGCGCAGTGTCTCCCGGGGATTACAGTTGAATGTTTGTTTTTCATTTTGAGCGCATTTGCTGAAATTTGCAAATGCAGATTAGCGAATGGTTACGACAGACTGAGAACATCTATGTCACGCGCACTTAATCATGGATCACCGTGTGAGCAGGGCTTGTGCATGGGCGTACATCAAAGCTGATATCTATCTGTGTTGTAATGTATTCCTCCACATGACCATATCCAATACGTGGTGCTTATTATTCCATTAGTATCCAAACCACAAACCCCTTTCCAATATCCATCGGTGAAGATGCAAATGGCTGTGTACTTTGTTTTATTAAGGATCAGCTATTAGGGGGTCACTGGTTAAAAGTCTGAAGATCATTAGAGGGATTTTTAAAAAATAAACAGCTGTTGTCATATATCTCGAAGAGTTTCTGTTGTACCGATGCAATTTTTATCTGTGATGATGTTGTCATGGGAACATATGCACAGGGGAATTAAATGATGTCAGGAAAAGTGTAAATGATGCAAACACACCTCATTTGAAATGTTAATTACCACCCTTCCCTCTCCTCCAAAGAACAGTTCAATTTGATTTTATTTCAGATGTAGGGAAAAATATGACACTTTTGTCTAACAATAAGTAGCTTACATTGTTGTACCAAAGTGAGTATGAGTCAGTGAGTTAATCTGCATTGGCAGCATTTGCACTGGGGACCATCTGCAGCCCTGCTTGTCTGAGCATCAGTAATATTCCTCTGTGAATATCTCATCTTGATGGTCAGAGGAGGCAGGCAGCCTCTTTAAAGAGTTCCATAAATGCTTATAATTGCTGCATTAAACTTCAGTTTATTATTTTCTCCAGGTGCAGGTATGCGGATGATATGAAACCCCACTGCATTTACATACAAATTGAAGATTTTTATTAATCAGCCCGGTAACAGGAATCAAACAGCAACACTCCATCAGGTCCTTAAATACATTTGGTGACATTTTTACCATGCATTAGCATGATAGGGCAAGCAGAATATAATGTACCAATGATTGCTTTTCCATTGAAAGCACAAACGGTTTCATTTTTCCTGTCATCTCAAATAAGTGTTAAAGAGGGTTTGGAGGCTATTGTGTACGTTCCGTATGCTAGGGACTTACAAACACTGATGGCCACATTAAATAACCATTAGTGGCTCGGCTTAGATCATTGCAACATCCCTCCTCTTCAGAATTTATTCTTTGATTTAAAGTGAAAGCAATCTGTGACTGCTTTCATAAAGTCCTTCGGCTCCCTCCATATTTTTTTTTCCTCAAACAAAATGCATTACAACAGTAATTTTATGACTGTTAAGATAACTGCCGTTAACAAGCACTTAATTAAAATGTACAATAAATAGCAGGCTGCAGTCTTATCTCCTCTCATGAGCTCCCAGCAGCCTGAGACTCCAATGCACAGCCCTGCTGTTCCTCAGCTTGTTTGCAGATTAATTGCTTTTCTGTCTGGCAAAAGCTGCTTCTCCTTCAGCCAGATCGTAAATGACCAGATAGGGACTTTATCAATCAAGCTACTACTTTCTGTGATCACTTCCATTCAACACCTTCTGAATTTCGCATTGAGAGGAACAGAAGTTATAGAGATAGGATTTAACATCTTAGTTTTTGTGCACTTGGAATTTACGATAGTGCTGTCACCATTTGACACTGTTAATCTTTACGTACAATACCCTAGGAGCAAGGCTGGTTTTGTTCCTGAGCTGGAACTATCCCTTGTAAGAATTGTGAAGAGCACGCACGGAACAGAGCTGAGATGCTCTCTGTGGCACAAGGTTACATCTCCTCCATAATCTGCGTGCTCTCGCTGTTGTGCCTCAGCATGTCCCTGTAACCTTGGCTCCTGACTGAGCTAGCAGTTGACGATTCTATTAATTGTGTTCTTGTTTTATGGTGATTACCTATCATTCACACACTGGGATAGTTATCTGGAAAGCTCAGCCATAGAATGAGGGTCTTGGTTTGGTAGGGGTTTAATGCACCTACAGTGGAAACCTCATCGTGCTCGTAGCAGGTTTTGTGAAATCAGAAGTTAGAGATTCCCTGTGTAGGCTCTGCCTGTCAGCAAAACCCTGGCAGATAGAGACCTGGGGGAACAGCTGTTTGCAGGTCAGTTGTGACTTGTGAACTGACTGAGTTCTGATCAAATCTAATCACAGTAGAAATGGCATTCTTATTTTTCCTTCTTCTCTCTAAAGAATTTCTCCTTTTCTCTCTAAAGAAGGGCTTTAGAGAAAACTGCTACTTGTGGAATACACAGGACTTAGAGATGTAAATGTGGCACTGGAGTGCAAATATCCTGTAGACAACTTTTGGAGTACATTCCTTGAGCTGCAGTAGGTAAATTGCTTTCTTGTTACTGCTCAGAATATAAACAAATTTTTAGTTTACCAGATTTGTCTCACATGCTGAGAAAAGGGAATGGATTCCATCTGGAGCTCTAAACATGTACTGTGTAGTAGCTTTGAGAACACACTAAGGTTGGGTTCTGCATCCTAGTGAAGCTGTAGTGTTTAACCTCATTTGTGCAGCTGCTTCAGTGTCATCACTAAGGTCCGTTGTCTTAAACTAAAGCAAAATACCTGCCCTCTTCTTGCACACTCCGCTATGAGTGCAGCAGCCCTGTGAACGTGGGCTTGGTTCTATTTTTCTACCGATCAGAGAGACAGGGGACTTTCCTTGTGTAAAAACTTAAACATAGGAGAACCAAAATGTAGGAACTCTCTGACAGCAGCGTGTGTGTTTGTTAGCAGCCTCTAAGAACATTTGGAGCATCTTTGTAAAGGGCCTTTTCCCATCTGATCCCCCGAGACTGTTCAGAGTCTCATTCTTAAAGCCTGTCACAAGGAGCTGATTGTGGATGAATGGACCCTCCCCAGAACTGCTCCTGCTGGCAGGCGTGTGCTGAGCTGGGCAGTGGGCACATCCAGCAGGGGACTGGAAGTCACGTCTCTGGTGACTGATGCCCTTTTATCAGAGGAAGAAAAATCCCAAAGCAAATCTGCATGTTGTCAAGGTGTGGGGATGAAGAAGCTACTGATAAAGAGGTGCTATGGAGCTACTAAGGGAGGAAATACTCAGCTGCTCGGAATCCTCCAAGCTATTTGTCATGGTCAGCACACTGCTACCACTTAAATACACAAGCAAACAAGCACAGAAGATAAAGACAAGGAATAATCACTGGGCATATCAACAAGATGAGAACACAGTCCTGTGAAGATAGTAAAATTACATACATAGGTCAAACCAATTTGCATTGGAATCCTGCTTCAGCTGAACAGTCCAAGTGTAATATGTATATGCATGGATGTTTGCAGCTCTAATGTGGTTATGACAGAGAAGTGGAATTGTCAAGGTGTGTAGTTACACTAGGATCAGAATGGTATTTACATCTCATAACCCTGAGGTGAACACAGATTCACAGAAGACACCTTTGAAGGAGAGGTGCATGATAAACTAACCTGTTCCTGCATTTCTTTTTACTACTGTTTGAAGAGGACTTATTCTTAAACTAAGCCTTGTGGTAGTATTCATTTTCCTACAATACTTGAAATCCTGAGTCCTTACCAGCTTTCTCTATCCTTATAAGTAAAGATAGAACGTTTTGCTTTTGGGCTCCTGACATACCGAAAGAATTGTGTGCTGAAAGTTCAGCTGATGTGTAATTTTGCTGACTTGTCACTTATGTCATAGGCTGGTGGTGGGCTCAGCTTTCTTGATAGGTCTCTTTCCTTCCTGACTATTCTTAAAATTTGTTCCAATAATTTGGTTCATCCCATCACTTTTTTTCCTCCCCTTTATTTTTTCTTCTTCTGATGCACCATTTGTGAAAGTTTTGTGCTGAGCTGTGAAGTGACTCAGTATTGGGTGCACATTTTCAGATCATTTCAGACACTCGAATAGTGTCTCAAAACCCGTTTGTTGCATCAGTATGATTTTAAAGCAACTTGATGCAAGCTTCATTGCAAACGAGAGAGAATAGTGCTGGGAGTTACGGGGTAGGCCCACTAACAGTACAGCTGTGTCTGATTGCTCCAGATCATCATGCTATCATGTGTGATTTAATTTGTTTTTATTACTTCAGAATTTATTTTGAAATTACGCTGATTAAAGAAGGTCGTATTTCCATCAGTACCTGCATTCATTCAACTTTGTAAAATTTACTTCACCCACTCAGTTGGGTGGAGTGACTTGTTTATGGGTGAGCAGATGTGATAGTTGAGCTGTCAATTTTGATATTACTTCATTAATTTATTCACAAGAAATATTTAAATCCCAGACTATGAAGAAGTGGCAAGATTCCTGGATTCTGTGACATCCTGGAAATTCAGTGATACCTTCATATTCTGAAATGGGGACATTCTCAAAGACTGTTTAACACTGCATACAGTGTGATAGTCTTTGCTAGTTCAGTGGAATGAAGCATTACTTGTGTAAGTCCGTGCGGCTCCACATAAGTCCAAGAAACGATTCAGATGATGGGGTATTCTTATTCTGCTGTTCCTAAGAGAAAATAAACACGTGCGTGGATTCCTGGTTAGCCAAACTTGTTCGATGTAGCCCCTATAGCTTTTACTTTAAATATACCTCATTCTGTTTGTGGGGTACCTTATAGGAGTTACAGTAGGGAATCCTGAAGGACTGAGGACTCAAAAGAAGGACTAATGAGGAATTTGAGACTTTAGAGAGTCTCAACCATTTCAGATTGTGGCATAAGGCTGTCTGGGAAGTAGCTGTTGGGAAGTAAGAGGAATCCTTCATGTTTTGGAGTTACCATGAACTTTTCACTTCATGTGAAAAGTGCATGCTGAAGATGATTTTTCACAGCCAAAATAGCTGTAAGATTTTTGGTGCTTTTATTTTTCCTTGTTTTGGGAAGCTCACATCCTGGATTAGAGGCCTGCTGTAAGTGACCAGCAGCAGGGTGGGTTATGCAGGAGAGCCACGCACAGACACGTGATGTAGCACGCTTGTTGGGAAACTCAGAAGCATAGTGTACGTGGTAAGGTGATGACAGCTTTTGTAAGTGTGCAAGGACAGAGCTGCTTTCTGCACAGAATCCAGGCGTGTGTTCAGAGCACTGCTCAGCTCTGCTGATGGCACTGTGGAAAACCAAAAGTACCCTTTTTAATGCACTGTTGAGAACTTCATTTCCTTACAGAGAAATCTGGAAGGCTTCCCAGATTGTGTGTGTATCTAACTTCAGAGGATAGGACTGTATTAGGAGACTGTGAGTAAAATTAACAGTAGACAGTTCTCTTTCTGTATTCTCATGTAAACTCTCCTAGTGATTACAATTCTTTCTCTCTCCACCACTATGTAACAGGGGATACAAATCCCAAGGGTAGCCAAAGGTGCTGGCTCCTTATTGTGTAATCTGGGCCAGGTTAATGCTGAATGATAGACTTGAATGGACTAACTTTGAGTGAAACAAAATAAGATTATTTCAATTCATTTATCAATACACTTACCTAACATTTAAACTGATTTTTATTGTAATGGATTTTTGTGGGGATAAGACACAGACACCCATTAGGCAGCTGTCTTAGTGACGTTTATAACACAGTCGTGTGCAGGAAAGACTTTGAAGCTTTGCATCTGTTCTGCAAAGGCTGGACCAAGAGAGATGTCGAGTTCAGGAAAATGTTTATGTGGCTTCTTTGTTGATCTGAAGATGCCTGTCTGGTCCCTTGTCATTGCTGGTTGGATTATCAGACAAAAAACAGTTGCACTGCTTTTCAGTGAAACACTTAGACATGTTGTTTGCATTGAGTTAAGGTAAAAGTTTGATCTAGTCTAGAAATTTGGTCTCCAGACACCATCAGGTTTTGGTAATAATTGAAGTCTTTGTAATGAACCAGTGCTCCCCCACCTTTAAACAAGCGTTGTTGAAGTTGAAGAGCACCTGCTAACATAAAGACTTCAGTATTTTGTCATTTCTTTGATTTGTTGCCCTGCCTTCCCTCCTCCATTTCTGAAATCTTTTGTTGAATTCATATTGATTATTGTGAGAGCTTTTGCCCTTTTCCATGACTTATTTCTGTCCTCTGATTGGTCAGTGGTCCATGGTCAGCCCTCAGATCTCCAAGAGGATAAAGACACTTAAGAAGACATTTCAACCTTGTTTCATGTGACTGGGCTGTACTGCATAGCAGGCAAATAGGAATGATCTCTTAAAAGTTCTCCCTTGAATGTTACTTTCACATCTCTAGCACTTCTTTCTGGCCTGCATCTGTGTGTTTTAGAGGTTTGAGATGGTGCACTGGAGGTTGATGAGCTGTAAGAGAAATCTGAACACTCTGCAAAGGAGACACTTGTTACAGCATCCAGAGAGAAAAACTGTCTCTGAAAGGCATGGTTTTGGTTGACAAATTTTTAACTCTCTTCTACAGTAGGGACAGAAAGCATTAGCTTTTTGGTGCAGGCACATATCCAACTAAGAAGCTCAGACCTAGAATTAAGGATTTGAGTGAAAGATTTGAATTTAATGATATATATATATATTGGTGAACCTTCTTGCTTGTAGCTGGTGTTTCTAGCCTGGCAGGCTTTGTCTGTGGATGTGTATGTGTAGGATGTAGTAATTGCTATTGGACAATGGTGGTTGGTGTTTCTTCTTTGTTGTTTTTGTTTTCTTTTTTCAGAGGAACAGTGATTGCAGTAATTAAGCTGAATGGTGTGATAGTTCTGTAAAGGCAGTCTGAAGATTACACAGGACATTACTATTAACCAATAACAAAAAGAAATCTTGACAAATTAAATGTCAACCCCCACCTAGCTGTGGCTGCTGAAATCCAGGTCCAGATACAAGATTGGCATCTTGTGTGTATCTTTGCTGTGCTGCAGCAGTGGCAAAAAGCAACAATATTCTCCTCTGTCTCTTACCTAGCAGTTAATCGAGCTCTGTGTCTCAAATATCTCCTCAGTGATCAGGAGTTCTTAACCGCTCCCATTTTTCATTCCTCCCATCACCTGAGAAGGCTTGTCTATTGTTAAAGCAAGAGGCAGCAACTTCCCAGGAAAACACAATGAAACAAAGCAAAAACTTTCTCTCCTTTTGTGAGGTCCATTTAATTTTAATTCTGTTTCAGAATAGTTTTACTAACTCAAGTTATGAGTGGAAAAACCCATGTTGCTTTGTGCGACATTTTGGTGCCAAACTCTTAAAAGCAGTGCGGTTTGACTTCAGGAAGGGTGTTCGGTTTTTTATTTATTTATTTATTATTTTTTATTAATTAAAAATAAAATAATGTATTTTTATTATTTTTTTTTTAATATCAGTTGCCCTAATGAGGAGTCTTCCTTTAATCCAGCAAAGTCCTGCACTGAGTATCGGAGAGATTTTTTTATTTTATCCAGAGTCAGTGTTCAGAAATATCTCCTGTATGAAAAAGAAAACACATTCCTTGGCAGGAATATAATGAAGAGAGAAGCAAGGGGCTGGAGGAACTTGGGAGCAGACATTTGGGAGTTGGGTTGTGTCGGTGTTTCTTTGAAATGAATTTGAACCACTAAACTCTAGTGTTCAGTTCTGCTCTTAGCTGATGAGAGCACAGAAGAGCCGAAGTGAAGCCTGTGCACTTCAGGCAGGGAAGTAAGAAAGTATCTCATAGTGAGGGAGAGCAGCAAGGGAGTTCAGCAGAGAGAATGGAGTTCCCATTGTAGAAACTACAATGTGCTCTGGTCAAAAGTGCCATTAGATCTTCAGTGTTCAAGAAGGTTTTTAATGATGCATTAAATTCAAAGAGTTCTCAATTCGGAAGTTTTGCTTTTGGCATAAAACTTATTAGGACAGTTTTGTTGGTTTTTTTCTACACTGTAAAAATTGCAAGCTGTCCTCTACAGAGTGATACAGAAGCTGTTAATCAGGTAATTTGTTGCTCAAACACCTACATTTTTACAACCTTGTTTAGCAGGTTTATTTATTTATTTATTGGGGGGTACATCCACTCCGAAAGCCTTCCCCAGAGAGGGGTTCTGAGACAATTTTGTCAAATGCTGCCCAGGGGCTTTTCTTCTTGTCTCGATGTATTTGTGTGACCTGTGCAGCAGATTCATGCTCTGCGGAATCAAAGAAGAGTAATTACAGGCAAAGTCTCTGAATCTGTAAGTCTGTATGTTTCAGCATGTGGAGTGACAGAAGCAGGTTTTGGAGGAACAGGTCTCCGGTGGCTCCTATTGACGTTGCCTGGTTTGTGAGTGCCCTGGGGTCATAATTAGAGAGGAGCTGTACTTTGTCCTCACCCTAGTCTCCAGTATCTCCTTTCAGGTATCATATCAGATGTACACTCACCCCTGGATATGGTTTTCTGTGCTAGATCAGGTCTGCCTGAGTTCATTTGGCCAGAATTTTTCTTCCGGGGTCTGTCACCAGCAGTATGTGGTGACTGGGCATCCATCCATCCTACAAACCTTTGTTTTAACAGATGGTACAGAAAATGTTGAAACAACAAACATTTTATGCACATGTTTTGATGACTGGATGCTTCTTTCTCCGTGGTGATCACTGTGGCCCTTTGCTGAGCAGTCAGGGTGCTGTTGCTCTCACTGAAGACAAGCTTTCTTTTTAAGCTGTTTGTGTTCCTTTCTCTCTGCAAATAATTATCATTTCATTTATTATTCTTAGTTTCATTTTTTACAGATAGTTTTCATTTGAGGTTAAGCTCAATCGATAGCCATGCCAATACTCTTTAATACCAAGGGGCAGAGCCAAAGCATTTGTATTGAGCAGTCCTGAAAAGGCTTGCTCACCTTGTGCAGGTTGTCCTGAAGCCATTGGCTGTTTCTGAAGGGGCAGCTGAGTACCTCCAGCTTCTCCCTAACCTTGCTGAGTCTTTGCTCTTGGTCTCTTCATACCAGGAGGTCAGAAGTAGGCAAGTATCTGTGCGCAACCGCCTCCTCAGGAAGCAATCACCATACCTCTGAAAAACTTATTGGGTGTGCCAGTGTTAAGAGCTGGGCGTTTTAAAGGTGACATCAAGACCATAAGCCTGAATTCCACAGCTTGTACTTAGGGGAGCCTACAAGAGGCCAAAGGGTAACAGCAAAGTAACAGGAGCGAGCATCAACTGGATGTAGAAGGGAGAGCAACGCAGTGATTGGACATGGCCCCAGCTGTGGATGTGTTTATTGCAGGGTGATCTGCTGAAGGCATCACTGGAAGACTCTCTCTGAGTCATAACCCAGTGCCCTGTCCACAGACCTGTAACAGAACAGAAGCAAGGCTTGTGCTGCTGTGTGGTGATCTGCATCCCAAGTCTTTGGTGGGAGATAGGGTGGCTTCCATCCTGTGACTTGTTTGTCACCTCTAGTTTGGAGTAAGAATTCACTTTTATAAGAATTTCTCACAGAAAAGGACTATGTTGAAGAGCTCCAGATGACAAGATTCTGCAGGAGCGGTCTATCTGTGTTTTATGGGGTAATAGAATTTTCTGCTGGATTTCAAAAAGCTCATCTAGGGCATAGGACCTCAAATGGCCAAGACTTTCTCTGTAGCTCCTCTTCCTATGTACTGTGCCTCATGTGTAAAGACCATCAGGTCTAGGGTTATTAATTGCTTGGCAGGTAGTTTGAAATCCTCTGGACCCAAAGCTTGCCCTCGTTTAATACTTAGTTGTTTTTTTATTTCCTTTCAGTATTGGGGCTTTATCCCCAGCTGAATTAACACCTTTCCTTTCAGGTGCAGCTGGGCAGCCTTGCTGTGTGCAGATCTGTGCAGCTCCCAGTGCTGGCACCGTGGCCTGCTGGTAACTGTAGACAGTGCTGCAGGCTGGATCGTGTGTCCCAGCTGGTATTTCAGCCTCCTTTAACGTTTTAAGAGTTTGAATTGAACAAAAGGCTATCTCAGGTTTGACAACTTCAGCTTACTGGAATTGATGCTGAGCACAGAGCAAGGAAAGTGGAGTGGTTCATGTCTGCATGCATTCAGCAAGGGGGTAATGTATTTCTGTTGGTAAAAAAAAGAAAAATGGACGTTTCCCACTTCCCCCTGTACAAGATAGATACAATAGGTGGGTGAAGCTTGAATCATTTTAGCTCCTGTCCCACTGCCATGGAGAGGCCTTGCTCCTCTAATGCATGGAGGAAGAACTGCCCATCCTGGGGATGCCCTGTGGAGTCTGGCATGGTGTGCGTGGCTGCAGGCACAGCTGCAGTCAGGTCAGGGCTCAGTGCTAGCACTGCACCTCGTCCTGGGCTCTCCTGCAGATGAAGGAGACAGCATTCAGCTGGCACTGGGCTCTGCTGTTTTGGCTGATAAGGTTTAGTGTAAACAAATGCGGGTCTGTGAATTATCTGGCATCAAAATCAGTTAGGGGTGCTGGCTTCCTATAGCCTTAATCTCGTTGGCCTAAATGATTTATAAACTGGCAACATGATGAATGTTCTTTTAAGTGGACAAATCACATTGAAGAGGTGTAACTTTCTGTCAGTAAGTAACATGACCACTTCTCTTAGGGGAAGAATAACAATCACAAGGAGCAGTAAGGGTAACAGGATCACAACTGGGCATATTCCTTCTCTGTAGCATAAATCATTAGAAGGGCACTTCTTTCTTCCTTCTTTGCTTGTCCTTTTTCGTCCTTTCTTCTTATTTTTTTCTTTTGGTACTATTTTCTACTGCTTCCATATCATTTTGGAAAGCTAAACCCTCCACTTGATTTGTGCTGCAGTTTCTTCATAAATCTTTGAAGCTTGTCTCCATCAAGCTGTATTTTCCATTAAAATATGGTTCCCAGGTGATTTCCAATACTATGAAAAACATGTAGCCATAAGTCTTTCACTGATTGTTTATTATCTGTTTAGGTGCTCCTGAGGATTTTGACAGCTAGGACTTGTATCATATGTAATATAATAAAAGTGAATGTCTTCAGCATAACAGGGATAGCTGGCCCTTCATTTTTGTCTGCCAGAGCTGTATTTGTTTTCTGTGTTTTTTTAACACAAAACTTTGGGCCTGCTCCAAATCGCATCAGCTTAAACTTTGTGTTTTCTTTGCTATATAGATGAACAAAAGGCAAAAGAAAATCCAAGCAAAACACAAGGAAAGCTTTCCTGTTATAAACAGCACAGGAAACAGTAACAACAAAGCTAGTGTTTGCTCTGGTGGAGGAATAGTTTTACTTCAGCTGGTTTCCAGCAAGGATACACTTTTTCTCCTCTGGTTGCAGGAGATGCAGCAGGGTGTTCTGTATGTCTGTCTTGTATGAAGAACATCTTTTTATTTATTTATTTATTTATTTTGCAGTTCCCCTTGCCCTTAAGATTAGCATTGGGATTACAGGATCAGCCTGTATGTAAGAACTGATATACAGTAGTAAACCTAGGCAAGAAAGAAAACCTTACCCAAACTCATGCAGCCTGAGTTCAGTTCATCTGGCTACAACTGCCAAAAGAAATGTCTCATTTTCTTGGCATCTCTGCTGGCCTGTGCAGTGCATTGCAAGGAAGCCATAGCTGGCCTGGCAGAGGGGGCTCTGGGTGAGTTTCCCTTAGGAAGGGTTGGCAAGCATGGCCCCACCACGCAGTGGGGGGCAAGGAGGCTGGCCAGGAGAGATAGGTGTTCTAGTTTGTATTTGCAGACCTTAAAGTTGTTTTCAATGTCTTGTGTGTCGCCTCATTTTGTTGGGTTCTTTTTTTCCCCATCAGGATAGTAGGGAACTATTGATTATTATAATATTCCACTGCAGGGCTTCAAGGGAAAATAACTAATAATTATTAGTAGGATTTGTAATGTAAAGGATGGCTTTGTAGAAGCAAGCAGAATAATTACTATGGTCAGACTACCAAGTCTGGACTACAGCGCCCTTGTAACATGGAATATCCTCGCCCTGCTCTGCAAAGATGTATCTTTACTTTACTTCCCAATAGTATTGATGGAGTGGCTAAGTAGATTTTATATAACCTTGGGTTTACATTGTATCTTCACCAGTAGGACCTCAGAACTGGTTGTCCAATGAGAAACTGCTGTTTCCTAAATGCTTTGTAAAGCACTTAATTGTGAAAATAGCTAGTTTAACTTACAACATCAATTTGAAAAATTACTCATTAATTTTTGAGGTGCAGCCGCCTTCCCTGGAGGACAGAACTACTGATCTCATCTGTACCTAAAAACTTGGCTTTGTTTGCTAGCAGGCGTGTCTGATCTGCAAATGAAATTTGGCTTACCATCTTCGTTTCCTTATAAACACCCTTGACTGCACCTTTGGCAGAGCACATGATAATTAAGCAGTTGTGGCTTATACTATGCAGACTGAACAGAGCTGGCAGGGAACAATTTACTTGAGTAGCATGCCACACTGAAATGCTATGTTTTCCTCTACTTTCCAGTGGTGTTTACTAGCATGGTGAAGATGAAAACCTAAAGGGGCTGTGTGAACTTAAAACGTTGGGTTGCTTTCTTATTTGCTTAATATATCAGATTATTTAGGCCTAAATTATCAGTGCAGCTGGTAGACAAATAATTCAACATAAATGGAGAGCAGGAATTGAAGAGGGTAGGATCCAAACAAGAAACACTACTTGAGAAATGCTTTACCTACCTACAAGAGTTTCAAAGCATCCAGAGCTCATTTAAATTTACTACATAAACTGATGGTTCAAGTTGTAGGCTTTGTTCTGACCTTCAGAGGTTGTTAACAGCAGAATTCAATCTGGGGGAAACCCTATCTATTTTTGACATGGTAGATACATTTTTCACTATTTAAAATTAAATTTGATTGAGAACTGAATAAGTCCAACTGCTGGAAGTTGACTTTTAAATGTATTTTTATATACTTTGTTTTCAAAACAAGAGTTTGTTTGGTCTTTATTTCCACTGGATATTGGCTATTGCTAGCAAAGTAATTCCCATGGAGACCTCTCCTTTCCTCGAGTGTCATCTTCGATATAACTTTTTGTTGGCAGATTTGCCATTTCCACACTCAGCCCTGACTATAGGGCTCCATCTTCTGAGTCTTAGCCTCTCTTTGTCCACAACCAAGCAATGTTCACGGATATGCCAGCTAAAATCAGCTGGGGTGCCCTGAGACTTCCTGAAGCCATGTATGCAGTGCACAAAGGTTTTTCCTTTCAGTATTTGATTGGCTTGCAAATTTACTCCCATTGTGTTCTGTCTTCTTTAGTTTGTAATTTTAGTACCGATTCTCACCTGAAATGCAAATCTCTTAAAGAGTAAGGGCTGGTTCAAATAAAACACTCTGGGTTATGATCTATATTCATTTAGAGACAAATGACCTGCTCATTAATGCTGTTTGCCTTATAATCAGTGATTAGGTATTTCCTTATTAAGCAGAGAATCCCTTCCGTCCAGTGTTGTAAACTAGCTCAATAGCACTTCACCTTCTTCTGAGTCATGGCAGTTGAAAGAAGAAGATTGGAACATAGGTTTCGTTTACTGGCTGCTTCAGCACTGGAAGAGGTGGGTTTTTTTCTTTCTTTTTTTTCTTCTTTATAAAGCGTAAATGCATAGGCAGGGTATTTGCTTTCCTCAGTAGGAACATTGAAACTGGAAGATGCAACTGCTTTACCGCTGACTGTCAAAAAGAATGTCATTTCCAACAGTCCTGGTGCTGTTGTTTTGGGAGTTTACATGACTGAACCTGCCAGTTTGGGAGAAAGAAAAAGCTTTAACTCACAGCTTATCTTTCTTGCCTTGACACCCTTTTCAATCCAGGCCTACAAGCTCCATTTCCATCTATCTTAGCGCATCAATCTTTCCTGAAGTCTTAAGGACTATGCAGGCTTGGAAACAACTTGCTGTGTTGAGCAATTAATTTTGTGATTAAGGTTCTGTGGTGATTTGGTATGTGCTATTCCTCTCGTTTGTTTCAGGAAATTGTCATTCTCAGCTTTCCCATCCCCAGATCGTTTATTCCTTCTTTTTTTTTTTAAGACAACCACAATTATCTTTTTTTTGACAAAACTTTGAGCAAACTGTGCTTTCAGCCTCCTGTTTTGGGATACATTTTTCACATTCCTGACTCTTGTGCTCTTACTTTCTCTGTGCCTGCTACTGTTTGAGTTTGCATTAGTTCTGATGCTGTAGGTGGGCTCCAGGCCCACATGGAGCAGACCTTTGTAATTAGTGTTCCTAAATTTCTGATTCTTACGGAAGATTCTGGTCATCCCCTCTATTCTGAAAATGTCTCTCCTAGACTGAAGCAGAATTACACTTGCACCATCATAGTTTGCTTCTAAAGGATTTGATCCATTAACTTCAGTGAGATTGTGGTCTGCTTCAGGACAGTGGATGTGTGGTCAGAGGATGCTCCAAAGAGAGCTCTATAGGTAGTTATGAGTATGAGCATATTACTTGAAATATATGCAGATATTTCCCAGCAACAGATAATAGCTAATATATACCCAGCGTGGCTTTTACATTAGTCCAGAGCACAGAATTATTTTATCTGATGGAATAGGATGAATTTCAGCTACTAAACCTTCCCTCCTGAGGCCAGATGCTTTAAAGTAGGATCTGATGCAGATTGTTATCCTTGGACTGTCAATGAAGTTGTCAGAGCATGTCATCACATTTTCCTTTAAAATCTAGTTTGTTCATTTACTGACACTTCCAAGTCAACCAGTGGTTAATATGCAATAGTATGTAAATTGGGTGGGGCTGATTTAATAAATAGCACAGAGTTTCATTAAAAATTCACATTCAGTATTGCCAGTGATGACACGCAAAAGTTAGGGTCATCTGTTTTCCTGTGCATACACAAAAAATATCAAGAATTTGGTTATAGATTTCCTAAATATTGTAGATGAGATATGCTTTTGTGTGTCTTTTGACTCTGGAGTGTGTTTTAGGCTTTTGTACACCTCTGTGAGCCCTAACAGAGACCTCCTTTGTCTAAATTTTAATTGGGGTTCTCAAGTAAGCTCACGAGGCTAAGATGTTTGCAGCTTTAACGAAGTTGAACTGAAAAAATCCAGGAAGATGCAGTGAAAAACATGACATATTACCTTTATTTTTTTCCCCTTCTAAAAGTTACACTTTCCCATAGCTAGACCAGCAGAATATTCTCTTCATTGCCATGACCCAGGTCAGCTCCCCAGATGGTGATGAGAAATGTGTGGAGTACTCCACAGTAGTAAGAAGTTGGCACAAAATGTTTGAAATGTAGGTTTGATGCTGCAGAAGGGTCTGTGCCTTGGGCACTGCCACCAACATGTGAGTGCATGGACTCCAGGACAGGTTTAATAAAGATGTGCCACAGTCCTGAACTGCAGTAGGACCGTGGCTTCCACTGTCAAGTTTCACAGGCTTTTACATTCCCTGGGGTAATTATGAAAGTCATTTGATGCTGTGAATAATTCAGAGAACTTCAAGATTATTGGGCTGCCTTTTTAATCTTGTGTTTTGTTTTGCTTTTAGACACATTCATTTTCAAACTTGTGGTTTCCAAATGGCGACGACTGTCATTTCTCTCAGGCATAACTCAGTTAAGGAAAATCTCATGACACTTCATATTTTCTTGGTTTATATGTAAAAATTGTCAAGAATAATGCCATTTTCTGCTGAGTGCTTTTGGGTTTGCAATCTTGGAATTTCTTCTCCGTATTCCACATCATTTTTTGTGCTAGGGTGAACATTCCTGGTTTGCTCTTTGTATATTTGATAAAGCAAACAAATAAAACAACAGGAATGAACACTGAGGAATTTCCAAGTATTTGCCCAGCACTGATTCTTGCGCATCTTCAGCATGCACTTAAACAATTGGTCTTACTTTAAGCATTTGCATTTGAGCAGCTGGATCATTATTGAACCAGCTATCTAACCAAGGGATATGGCCTTTATCAAATTTAATAAACCTTTCAGAACTACAGAAAGAATACATTTGTCTTTAAAAATCAGGCTATTCAAATGAAAGCTAAACAAAATCAAATCAAATCCTTGTTTGTAGGAGGCCAGCTGTTCATTGTTTTCCAGTAGAAATTAGTAATTTTAACAAAGCACTGTATTTCTTTTGGTGCTTTGCAATGGCAGTCATATGGGTTTTTTTCTTTTAGTATTTTTTTCCCTTTGACATGGAGATCAGAATCTGGCCTATATGCTGTAATTAATGCTAAGAGATGTATACAAATACGAGCATGTCTAAATACGTAAATACAAGTCAGGCTATTAATTCAGAGCCTTGCCACATTTATTAATGTTCTGTGTTATGAGATTAAAGCTATAACTTAGTTATGTGAATTGCATCTCTTTAGCAAGTCATATATTAACTGTAATAATTTTTAAAGGGTGGAGTGTGATTTATTGAACACTGTAAGAAAAAATAAGGTAAATGAGTTAGCTCAGGGGTGGGGCAGCAGCAAACTGCTTGTGGAGACTCTTACTCTCGGAGGTGATAGAGGTTAAATGCATTACAGAGCTTATAGGCTCGCTCCCCAGAGAGAAAGGGGGCCAGACGTTTCTAGCTGACAAGTCAAGGACATTGCATACTTGCCCTCCTTGCTAATGGTAAGATACTGAGCTGATAGCAAGGTTGCAGTGGTAATTTTCAGAGAGAAAAATGGAACACAATAGGTGGCTCCTGATTAGAGAGGAGGGCAACGCGCTGGGACTGTCTGAGCACTTTTGAAGGCATAGTGATTTTGAGATGCAAGCTTGGACTGTTATTAAAGCCTGAGTGACCAGGAGGACATTTCAGTTCAAGTTTCCCCTCAGAAAAGCACTCTCCACTTGAATCTTCGAAAGGAGAGCTTGCATATCAAACTCAGTTCTGGTCTTGCAGCACTGAAGCCGATGATGTGGACACTTGTGAGTTTACTTAGGAGATTTGGATTTACTTAAGTGAGATGGAACACATCCATAAAAATAAGAGAGAGGCATGCTGCAGTGATGAATTCGGGAGAAAGAGCCCTTCTAGCTGGCAGACTGCATGTAAGATATCCGTGAGGCCTGGTCCTGGAGAAACACAGCAAACCAAAGTTGTAATTCGTACTTGCAAAGCTATTACAGTGGTAGTTTAAGTCTCATCAGAAAGTGACTTGTTTCTTTAACATCCTCCTAACATCACCTTTCACCTAAGTCCCGCAAAAAGGAGGGACTGTATAGCTAAGCAGATGGAGTATGGAGATGTTGCATGGAGATTTTCCGTTCTTTATTAAGAACCAAAAACTAAGAAATAAAGTCTTAGATGCTGTCCTGAAGAGAGAAAATGAGGATTTAGTAGAGATCATGAGAACAAGAAGGACTTGAAGAAGACCTGCTCCAGGGTGCAGTGTTCTGCTGCACTGACACAGACAATCCTACTGGAGCAGGAGTGAGAAAACAAAGCTGCGAGCTTTACGTGTTGGCTGGAATTGGCTTTTAACCCTACAGCTCTGTAGTGGAGATGTGCACAATGTTGCAGTAGATCACACTGAAGGTGGAAGTACTTTGTCAGTGCAGGTACACCACACTCACGCAGCAATAAAAGGCAATCCCAGCTGCCCTGCCAGGCTGGTGCATCTCACCAACAGCCTCATGAAAGCGCCCTCTGTAATCTTCCACTGTGAGCTTTGGGCCTCAGTGGGTGATAGGACCTTTCCCTGGAGGAGGGAGAGTTGTTTGGAGAATGAAATTTGGTAAACTGCAACCTCCCAGTGAACCTGCTGGGGCTGATTTGCTGCCAGCCCCTGGGAGCAGAGTTGCAGTACTCAGTTCCTGAATCCCATCAGCTCCCACAGCCTGGAGGGTTCACACTGCTCAGTCTGGCACCTCTTCCCGTGTCAGAACAAGGCATTGTGTGTGCAATTTCAACATGTTTCTGGTTTTGTTCTAACTGCCAAGAAACACTGGTTGTGTTATTATGAAATGATTGAGGAGCATTTGCTCATACAAATTTGTTTTAAGAGTTTAGTAATTAAATGTCAACACACAGTATTGGTGTCTGAAAAGCTCTTGAGTGAAAGCCCTGCTCTAACTTGAAACTATAATATGCTGTTTCTGTTCTCGCAGAACAGATTTGTTTGGAACAGCCTATTCAGGAGAGTGCACCTCGCTGCAACATGCACGGTCCTTGGCCTTCAAAGGCACCCTTGTGCAAAGGGCGTGTTGCATTAATTTGTTCAGCCAATTTAGGGTGTGTGGTATTAATTTGTTTGGCCAATTTGTTTAGAATCTGGCAGAGCATAACCACTCAGCTCAATGTCTATGCATAATGCCTGTCTCATCTCTGCACCAGATCTCAAGATTTACCGCACGGTGCCTGGCCACACCTCGAGTCCGTGCTCCAAAGAAACAGAGGCAGGAGCTGAGTTGCCCTCCAGAAGCACTTTGTTGGGCATTTATACTTGGAACTGATTTCAGTGGGAGCTCCACTCCCAGTCGTCTGACACTGGGCTTTAACAGTCAATTGGTGATGAAAATCCTCATCTTAATATTTTGGCTGAACAGTCATCAAGGCCTGGAATTAGAGCTGACTGGAAAGACTGTAACGTTTTCTCTCTTCCATTAAAATTTCATTCTCACAAAAGATTGCAATACCAGCCAGCTTTCTTCACAATTTAGGCTAAATGTCCTGAGACTTGTGCTGTCATTCGGGGAACACATTTGTAGTCTACGTGAGACAGAGCGAGTTCATGGCGCAGCTTTTGCTTGACTTAAGGAAAGTCAGACTCTACACTGGGTGTCTAGGCTGCTGGATGTAACAGATAGGTGCAAGAAAAGATCCCCAGCCCAGATGTGTGTGCAGCTGGACACACATGTTATGGGCTGTGGTCAGATCATGGGGCAGCATGAGAATTGGGTGAAGTCTGTTATGAAGCCCTTATACAGTGCTTTTGGAAGAGGTGTGTGAATTGGCCAGAGTGGGAGCAGGGCCTCACTGATGCAGGCTGTGGGATGTCTGTTTTCCACAGCATGTGGGAAGTGGTGAAAAAAGCAGTCGTGCAGGAGTGTTTGTGCTTCCTGCAACAGGACTGCATATTTCAGAGTGCGTTAAGGATGCTCACGGGTGACCTACAGTGAGCTATACGCTGTGCAATCTAAAGCCAAGGGCTTTATGTCAGGCTTAGGGATTCTGAATGGTAACACACTTTTCAAAGAGCCTCGAAAGTAATTAGCCTTTCTCTCCAAGTTGACACGCTTACACTTTTAATATCAAGAATAAGAAAAAAGACTAAGGCTTCTAACCTCAAATCCATGGCAGCTTAGGCACTTTCACCTCGCCGGTTTTGTTATGACAGCTCTTTGTTTGGCTGATAGTGAGTGGTGTTTTGAATAGAAGTGCTTTTGCTGCCTGCTTTGCTACTTTCCCGTAATAAGGGGGGACTTGGAGGTTATGCAGCAAGGTGCTAATTGACATTAACACTCGAGACAGGAAATGCTGACACAATTTAAAATTAACATCCTGTCAATATAATGCTGACCTGTGTTAAATGTGCGCTTTGTCAAACTTTCGGAATTAGATTTTAATACAGAAACAGTGTAACGCTGGAAACCTTGCTGGTCCTGAAAAGGCTGGATTTAATACAGTGAGAAGTCACCCAACTGCTTTCCATTTTAGCTTACCTCTTCTCAAGGAGTGAAGTCATTCTTGGCTAGAGGAAGGTTGAATGTATAAAGTAGTCTAAAAGAGCTAAAAATGTATTGGTAATCAGACTAAAATTGTCTTAGTTCTCAATTGTAGATGTTGCCTTACCAGTGACTAAGTCCTAGAGGAAAGGCTTCAACACAGAAATGGCACCTTGCATCTGACCAGGCTGTCCTGGTGACCTCCTCCACTTGGCTATGTGCAGCATCACAGTTTGATCTCTTTCTGTTTCTGCATCCAAGCCTTAGACCAAAGCAGGTGGGAACAGAGAGGTGGCATGGGGCCATCTGTACCATCTTGCCAGCCCACTTTTTCTGTGTTTTTTTAGTTGCCCCCCTGACCGCTCACAGAAAGCTGTGGTGGGATGGCACAGCGAGCAGCCTGCTCCTCTCCCGGGAACTGATGGCACTGCTCAGTGAGCCAGCTGGGGCCCTTGCTCAGGGAGGAACAAGGTGTGAGTTGGGATAGTGCCGAACAAGAGAAAACAGAGCCTGCTTGGGTGCAGTCTGATCTGTGGAGGAGGGCTGTTTGCTGAACATTAATCAGAGGTTGTCCCAGGCATTAGGAACAGCAAGAAACAAGGCACAAAGCCAGGAAAAGGTGATGAAGAAAGAGGAAGCAATGCGAGGAGGAGATTGGGCTGTGTGGCAGGAGCAGGAGGTGGAGCAGGGCAGGTTGAAAGCAGAGGTGTTGCTGAGGGCAGCCCTGCACAGGCATGGTGAGTGTGGAAATGTTTCAGGAAGGTGGTGCAAGCTGCATATCACTGCTGGCAAACTTTCTCTAAGAAAACAGTAAGTGGGTGGCCCGTTGCTGTATGTGCTTCCCACTGATGGCTCCTGGGAGCAGGCCAATGTTGTGTGCTTCAGTTAAGGTTGCAGTGAGACTGCCAAAATGATGTCTGTAGCACTGGTTCTGCAAATTGTTTGCACGGGGCATCTATTGCCATTAATAACCGAGCACTCTAAAAGGCGGCCGCTTCAGATCCTGTGTGGGAAATGGGGACAGTGTTCCAGCAGTGAGACAGGGCCCGCTGCAGAGCTTCAGAGTCACTGCCATACCACGAGGACAGTCTGCAAAGCCTGGTGTTCTCATGCAGTGCAGCTGAGTGCTTTCAGGGTGGCTGCTCTGCACCGGGGAAGGAATGTTTTAGGTGAAATGTGCTTCTGAGACCTGGATCTTTTATCTGACATCAGTTGGCAAGGGACTCTCAGAGCAAAATAGTCACTGTCAAGTGGGCTATGTTTTGCTCTGCAACAGTCTGTGTCCTTCTCCCCCTCTGATTTTTTTTTTTTTTTTGGTACAAAACTCATCAATTTTCAGAAAAGTAACTATCGTGGTCATACTGTGCTCTTGGGAAGGAAAAAAATTGCCTTCCACTACAAAATGTTTATATTGGCTGCCAAGATTTTTCCTGATTTCCTCTGTTGGGAATGAATAATTAAGGAGTTAACTGTGAGGTGAAAAAGGCCTCTATGTATTTAAGTCTAATGTCAGAGCTTCCCAAGGACAAAGCTTCTAGCACATAGAAAGGTTTCTCTGTCAAGCAGATGAATTCAATAGCTAAGCAAGACGCCAAGAAGAGGAGTCAAACAAAGCAGAGAATTCCCAGTAGGAAGCTTTTAGTATGCACTTAGGACAGGTATTGCATGAAATGGACGTAGAGCACACATATGTGGGTCGCACAGGCAACACACATAAGGTGTTAATAGTCTAAGCTGATGCCAAGGAAGAAAGGGAGCAGACAGGGTCAGCTACTGTTTCCTGAGCTAAATGTTCCTTTTCTTACGGTGGTCAGAGCCAGGGGTAGTTTTACAATGTGCAAAACATGCACTTGTAATTAAAATGAAACTCACACTGACAGAGAAAGGGGATGGTGAACGTTGACCTCACATGCTGCATCTGCAGAGCATTTGGGGACACGTTCCTTTAGCAGGAGTGATGTTGGCTTTTGATAGCCTTTTGTAGTATAAGGTGGGCAGGAATAAAGTGCCCTGTTGATCTGTATGCACGGCGTGAAGCTGTTTCTCAGGAGAAGGCAGTGCTGCAGTGCTTCACAACAGAACTGCCCAACTGCAGCTTTTTGATTTCCATTCTTCACTTTGGAAACAGGGGTGTTGCCAGTGCTTGTAGGCAGTGGAAATTAAAACAGAAAGTAAATAAAAGAAACAAACAATAGGAAGGTTTTAGCTATCTGTTCTGCTGGCTCTCTGCTGCCAGGCCTTTCAGTGCAGTGTTTGTGTAGCTATTTAGGCAGGCAGGTCCCGGTGCCCTTTACTAGTGTGTCTGCCTCACTGGGGCTTGTAAACCTGTCCTCCTGGAATGGGACTTTGCATGGGATCCTCTAAGAATGTCATCTGTGCTCCAGCACACCTCAGTTAGTAGTGGTGGGCCTGTGGAGAGCAGTGTGGGCACTTGTGCCAACCCCTCCATGATGACTGGCTGGGATTTCAGCTACAGTGCTCTTCTGCTGGCCCAGAGACATCTCTGCTCCGGTCTTCTGAATTAAAGATTCCAGGAGAGAATGGGAAAATCTGCTCCCAGTCCTCCTAGACTTTCTAACCTCCTGCCCCAGCTGAAGAATCAAGTATATCATCTTCCTCGTGCTGAGATAAGATCCTTTAAGAGGCAGAGTGCTCTGCCTTCCATGCATGAAAGGTTAATTCAGAGCATGTGGTACCTGTGTGTGTTGAACAAATGGAGAGCTGGAGGGGTTCTTTTTATCCCTCCCTTTCTCTTCGTGTTGGCTGGAGAGTGCAGGTTGAACGTGTCGTTATGGAGCACCTCTCCATCACCCGAGCCCTTTGTCAATTCACCAAATGTGACAATTGCAGCATTTCAGAGATGAGACTTTCTAATCCTATTACTCATTCATCAACCTGCGGATGATAGCAGAAGCCAGATCGAACAGTGCCAAAAGAGCAGTGAGGAGCCTTCTCCAGTGCTGTGAAACTAGGCTTAGCTCAGGCACAATAGGTGTGTAATTTAAGGTTTTGTTGAGCTGAAATCCAATCACATACTTGACTGGTAGATCACAGAAAGACACAGACAAAAAGAATGAGATAATTCTACCTCACACAAACACTTGAATCCGGCTTTGACTTATTAACAAGTGTGTGATCAACCTTACACTGTTTCTTTTTTTTTTTTTTTTTCCTTTGAACCTGGAGATGGGATGGGACTGAAATACTTTCACCTACTTGGGTATCAGCCAATAATTGAAATAAATAAATAAATTATAAGGTAATGGAGGAACTCAGTCAAATAAGTGGAAAGAGTATAGATGCTTATTTTATGAAAGATCTGCAAATATAGCTTCTGGGCTTCACTCAGTGTTATCTTGTCAGCATCTGGTGCCTATTGCTTTCTCAAGGCTGGGGAGAATACAGCGTATAGGAGAAGAACAAAGCTAAAAAGTAAAACCTTCAGGAGAGGAGAAATTACACTGTGAGCCTTACTGCTCTCTTTCTTGCAACTAAAATACTCCTTTTGTTTTCTTTCAGATGTGTGCAGCAGTTGCTGGAGGAGTGGTGGGAGCTCTCTAGGGTGTGTGATTCAGGTGCCACTCCAGCCATGCAGCTGCCAGCTGGGCAGTGGGAATGTGAAGGTGAGGAGGGGACCTTAACTTCTGCCTTTTGTGGGAACAGGAAGGTTGATGTTCTTTTTGCTGTGTTTAAAGAGGCATCTTTTAATTAAGCAAGTGTGTAATTCAAATTCACCTCTCTAAAAGGCAGTGTTTAATACAGCCTGCTCTGGTGTGGCCTTTATATATTCACAAAATAAAGTGTAGGGAATGTTAAATGCTTTGCCAGGGAAGCCCTCAGCGACAGGCACACTTACATGTATGTCTGTCACTGTTATCAGTGTTGCTTTTCCATGCAATACAGCAGTCCAGCTCCTTTGCTCAAGTAGACTTCTATCAAGGACAAACTTCAAAAAAACCCCACATTTCTACTAGAGCTCTTCAAAATAACAAGCTTTGGCATATAATTGGAATTAATGTTACGTGATGTTTGGTACTGCCCTGTTGGTGTTGTGACCTGGATGCTCAGAAATACAGGCACCCTAAACTAGAATAAACATGAGTGCAAGCTCACTACTAGGAAGAATGACATCAAGGTTTAATGCCTCAGTCGTGGCAGAGGAGTGAGTGCTCTAGTATGATGGTTGAAAAAGCTCTTTTTAAACTTTGACCATCAAGAAAATGCCTTCAGGGTCCACAAATTGATGTGTAAAGCTCCACGTGCAATGGTCACTAGTGTGCAGTCAGCACAGTGAAATGCATTGCTCAAGTGTAAACTGGTTGTCAGAGTACAGCAACAGGTAATGCTCACAGTGCTTGTACCTAAGAACCAAGCTGGGGTGCAAGTAAAGCAGTGATGGGGGAAAATGGAACAATGAGACCCAAAGACCTAAGAAGCGCAGAGGGGTGGACAGGAAGTGGAGAGGATCTTTGGGGTCAGAAAGCTGAAATGAAATTTGAAACTTGGCATTAGTCTTAAGAGATCAGTCAATGTTTTGCTTAAAAACAAACAAAACAAAAGCCAAAATTCATAATTTGTAAGATACTGGACTTGAAAGCACACAGGAACAGCATTAATGGAAAGATTCTTCCTTTTTTTTTTTTTAATAAATGAATTAGTGGGAGAAAATCCCTCAACAATCCAACTGGTATTCAAACATGACAGAGATTTTTAGTAATTTGTAGGAATATGGGAAGATTCAGATACATTCCATGCAGGAGGGGAGAAAAGGAAGATATCCACAGCCTGTATAATCTTAGAAGCTCAAGCTGAAGTCTAACAAAACTGAAGAGATCTCATAAACATAGAGATTTCATTCAGCAATATAAACTCTGACATTTGACCAGACAATTGCCTTGGGGACATTAGCTAAAATAGCCTCAGCTTTAAAATTGAAATATGAACTTCTGAAGGCTTTGGTAGTTGCTTTCTGTGAGACAACCAACAGAAATACTGGCTGCTGGATATATCAGCATCACTCATTTAGGAAGAAACTGGTTATCTGCAGATACCCTCTCATCCTGCAGTATTCTTCCCTCTCGATCTGTGGATGCAGGTAGCTCAGCTGTCTTCCCCCAGTGGTAGGACAGGAGTAGTTTCACCATCTCTTCTGCTTGCTGTGTGGAGGCCATACAAGGAGCTGGCTGGTGCTGTGCAGCAGTTAGTGTGTTGGGGTAGTGGTGCTGCCCTGCAGGTGTGGCAGCTACAGCAGTGACCCCAGAAAGGCTGCAGCAGCATGGGTGCACTGTAAGGGTGCCAGTGGTTTGGGGGCTGCAGGTGCTTGGTGGAGATATTTGATGTCCCTGACCCCACACTGAATCCGGAGAGGAAGGAGGAAAGTGCATTCAGTACATTCGATATAACTACATCTGTTAATGACCTGTGCCTGCTGAGGTGTAAACGTGTGTGTGGTTCAGTGCTTCAGGCATCCCACAGACATGCATGCTTGCTGCTGCTGCTGTTTTTTTGATAGGTATGCTCTTTTTGTGGTACCGCATGGCTCCAAAATCCTACCCAGTCTAACAGGGAGTAAATATTTGTTGTCGATTACTTCTGGATGCCCTAGAGGGACAAGAGTGGTACTGGTATGAGATCACCTCAGAACAGTGCACCTGCATATACTCCTGACCCAGCTCTCCTTTAGCTACCAAACCAGCAGCTGGGACAGCCAGGTCATTTTCATACTTTTGTGCAATTAAATAAAGACAGTGAGCTAAACTAACTTACTGCTCGTTCTCTGATCATCACATAACTTTCTTTGTACGCTTCCAATACAACAAGAACATAGGGAGCTTCCTGGACAGGATCATGCAAGAGCAAATGTCCCTGTTGCAGCCCGTGGAGGACCCATGCTGGAGCAGGAGAGGAGCTCTGATGCTCTATGCAGGGACTGCAGTCCACAGGAGCAGGGTTATCCTGAAGCACCACCGCTCGTGGAGGACCCTTTCTTTGTGTCTTTCCCTTGGTTCCTTGTCAAGCACTAAGAAAATTCCTTCATGGCCATAGAGCTGGGGGCAGGCTTGGCCTCACAGCCACTCTAGCACTGGGTATCTGTAAATCCTAGGCCGTTGCTGTCTGTTGCTGTAAAGTGTCAGAGACTGCATTGGTTGGTGACTAACAGCAGCAGTGCTTAACGAAGTTGAGTGAGGATGATGGTTAAGCATTTCTCATCCTGAGGAGCTACCGTGGCAGCTGTGGAAGGCTCCTACAGTCAGGGTGTGCTCTGAATAACCTCTCTCACTATGGTTCACATTAGAAATTTTGATTATCTGTCAGGCTGCTGCTCCCCTTCTCTTGAGCTATCAGGGTTGCAACACTCTGTAGAAGTCATTTACTTGCCAGTGGTACCGTTAGCCCTTTGTGAACAATTAAGCTGAGGTCAGAGGTTGTAATATATCAAATTTGCGGACCGTATTAAATTTTATTTTTACTGAAAGGAACTTTTTGTCTCTTTTATCAGGAGGAAAATTAAGCTGTGAACTGGAATTCCATCAGGCTGTCTGCTGCGAAGCCCTGCGGCTTTAGCAAACAGGCAGCAGTGGTCAGAAATGACACTCAAAAGGTAAATTTATTTCTTTTTTATTAAAAAGGATAAGTTATGGCCTGTACAGTATACCTTTGAGAAGGAGGGAACTTAACACAATGTGCTGTATTTTCTCATTAATTTTTAAAAGGTGGATTTTGCCCTATACGAAACTGTTCTGGATGAGAGGGAGGGGGTGCTGAGCTGGGCTGCAGCCATGGGGTGCAGGTGTACCCACCTTCTTTGCCTGCCCCTTCTCTCACCAAACTCTCAGCAATTTTGCCACTAATTTCTAGGAACTGGATCACTTTCAAAAGTTCTGTTCAAACTTGCTGTCTCTGTGAATTTTTTTTGCCATTCTAAAGAAATCTAATTTTAAAACCTAAGTACGGTGAAACCCCTGGTCACACCCCAACTTTGAGAAAACAGACAGTTCTGGTTATCCAAACACCAAATTCCCAGACAGGCTGGCTACCCAACCAGGCTGACTGTGCCTTTGGCCTCTCCAGGGTTGCATACTGTAGAGGAAGGGTTGCCTTTTGGGTCTGAGCTTGCATGCATATGCTTGTTCTCTTCATCTGGGTATAAAATACCCCTTTCTGCCTTGCACAGGTATTAAAATATATATGTGAAAACTTAAGTAGCCTGCACACTGATTTAGCAGCTTGCAGTGTTGCCTGCAGTTGACCAGCTGTGGTTTGCAGGCAGACATGTTTGATTTGGCACACAGTGGCTGATGATAACAAATTAGACTGCAATGATCCTATGGCTTTTTCATTTTTCTCTAAGATGAAGGGTTTACCCTGCTAAATTTGCTGTTAGTTTCTTCTCTTTGCTGTGCAGTGTTATATTCCACTCATCCATATCTTCTGTGTTTCCACCCTTAAGAAGGCAGAATTTCAACGGCAAAGAAAAGGGATTCTGTTTTGCTCTGAATAATTTGAATAACACCCTGTGGGATGAATTGTGCAATTTTAATATTCATTATCTCAAATGTTGACAATAGAATAGACTGTAGTAGGGAAGACTGATTAGCAGATCACTGAAGATAGGTCTTTTTCCTCCTTTTTTTTTTAATTTTTTTTTCCTTTTAAACTTGGCCATCGTTTGGTGATAAGCAAGTAAAACGCTTTCTCAAGACCCGAATCTTCGGTATTCAAAAATGTAATGCAATAACTGTAGAAATCATCCTTCAGTAAACACATACATGGGAGCCCAAGAGCCATGGACAGAACTTACATAAGTCTTAAGCCTTACTGATGAGCAGCAGAGGCCAAGAGACTTCTGTTGCTCCCTCAACTCGAAATGAAAGGCTAGTTTTGAAGGGAGGGGGGCGAGCATGCAATCAGTCCATAAACTGAATGGTAATGCTTTAATTATCATTCTATTGTTATTCTTCCTCTTTAGCTGCTTGGAGGTTGTGTAGTTTGCATATTCATTCCTTTAAATCTCACAAAGGTTTTGTTGTTGGCAAAAGTTTGACTGCAAAAAGAGGGCAAGCTTGTCATTAATAGGCTAGAAGCTAAAGAGGGAAGAAGGGCTGTTTACCCCACACACCAAGACTTCTGTGAGGGAAGATACAGGTTGGGTACTGTTCTTCAGAAATAGAGATACTTGTGCTTACCTATAAAAAAAAAATCATTGTATAATCACCTCTGCTAGCTCAGTTTGAGAGTGTAATGGAACTTAACCAAATAAAAAAACTTGTCTGTCGTCCTGCAAACTGAACATTTTTATAAAGGCTACAGTATTTGCTAGTGTCCTTCAAGAGAAGCTTTGCAGGAACTCATTTTGTTAAAAAACTTCAGTGAAATACAGTCCTGCATACTGGGTTAATTTCTTTGCCATAGAAGAAACGTATTCACAATATTTCAGTTGGTTTCTTTTTAGAAAGTGGCATGTAATTCATAGAGGACTTCCAGCTCCTGTGAAAGAAGGAGAAGATACTTCTGTTGTGCACAGCCTTCACGTCTAAGGAGGTAAGATGACCTTCTTGTAGAAACACTATTACAACTGCAGCTTTCTTGATTAGTTCTTTGTCCTCCTGTCATGCATTATTCTTGTTACATGGGTACTTCTCCTTGTTTTCTAACAGTACTGATTAGAAATATAGGAGTGTGCTCATACAGTGGGCAACGTTGCGGCATCTTCCATCTCCATAACTGTTTTGAGATGAAATGGGAGTCTACTTCTTGTGCTGAGGTCAGGCAGTGTTAGAGGTCTTTTTTGGAGTCTAAGCCAGCTGTGGGTGTTCTTGGGTGATGTGCGTGTACTGCAGCAGACTGGTGTGATGCATATACAGAGGCTGGAAAGAAAAAAAAGAAGGTTAAGGATGGTTTGAAGAACATTTTCTGTGACTGTAGAGTTAAAGCCATTGTAATCAATTCAGGCAGCAGCACTTTGCTTTTTCAGATTTATCAGATTTATGGTGTTCTGTGCACCGACTGCGTGTGATGAGGGAGCAGGAGGAGCCCACTGCAGGCTCCACTCAGGTTAGCTCTCTCCAGCTTTCACTGCAGATACTGAAAAGCAAGTCCCCATCACAGATGTTTCCTGCTGCTGTAAGGTGATCTGTAGTGACTAAAAGGGTTGCTAAGGATGAGCAAAGAGTAGACTGCAACAGTCAATATTTATATCCTGAGATTTTTCAGTCATTTCCATATTTATATGTAATATATTTTAATATAGCTGTACTTGCCCATCTACTTTTTCCTCTTCCCTAGCCTATGCTGCAGGCCTGAGAACTTTGTGTTTCTATTGTCTTCTATCTGTCAGACATGGTATAATGACAAGCCAATTCTTCTGCTTCCTACTTAATTAATAGTACTTTTTTGTTTTTTGAATTGTTAAAGGAAGCCTAGCTTTTAGCTATTAAATATTTGGTATTTTAATGACAGATTCTCCACTACTTTCTTGGTGCACATAATCTTCAAGGCCGTTAAAGGGAAATTCTGAGATTTTCCATGCTCAGTGCTGATGTAGCAGTTGTTTCGTAATGAAGCTTGAAGTGGTGGGTTTTTGCTGTGAACACAAAAAACACCAACAGCTCCACTGAAGTAAATGAACTTAGGATAGGCCCTGTATCTGGTTGGCATTATCATGCCTTCTAGAGAGCACACACCAGCTGGGGTGCTGCTATTTCATATCCATGTGGAGTAGGAACGGCCTCAGTGGGGGAGAATCAAAGTGGAGAATGACCATTGCTAGCACAAGTTACGAATGAGCTGTCTGGGGTATAATAAGGTTGAAATAAAAGGCAAGATCACCATAACGTGGTGAGATGCAGCTAAAAGGATGTGAACCTGGTGAGGTTGCTCTGCTTCATGTTGCCATAGAGGGATCAGAGCTCAGAGCAGCTCCTCCAGCCCCTGTCTGTGATCGGGGATGGGAAAATTCTCACATGCCCTCAGCTTTTCAGGTCAAACTGAACTGCTTAGGGGTTGTACCGCAAAGCCACATGGAAGCACTGACTACTGCTGTGCAAAATGCCCTGTTTCTCAGGTGGAGCTGGCAGGAACCAGTTCTTCAGCAGCTGCGTTGGTTTTCTATTTGCATTTGGATGAAAATCAAGAGGTTTCTTTTTCTCTGTCAGACTTGGAATATAACTCTCTCCTCCCTTCGGCTGTCCTAGCTCTTACATGTTGATGCAGTTCGCAGTACTGTAGCTACCTGGATCTAGGCTTTTGTTTCAGGTGACTTGTACTACAATATTCTCCTTGGGACGAGTCTTGCTAGAGGCACTGCCTCCCTTCCAACTCTGAGGAGGAAACATCTGGTCTCTCTGGCTCAGTGGAAGCTTCTGAGATTGTCATTCTGTTTGGCATGACTGAAATAGCCATAAGATTTGGTATGCATTTTTAGTAGGTTGCAGCTATGCTCCTTGAGCCAAAAGAAGACGGTTTATACAGGAAGCAAAATAACATTTTTGCTCAACTTTTTGTTATCACTTTTCATTAGTAATTTTTAATAAAATAAAACCTTATAAATGCTCAATCCAGCTGCTGTTAAAATAAGAACAGAATTGCTATTGAATTGAATGGGGTCAGTCTGGGGCTTCAGATGAAGGTAATGTTATGTTTAGCTCCTCGCTGCCCAGAAGAAAGCTGGCCGGCTGTGAGATGGAGATTCAAGAGAGATGGCTGTGCCTCAGGATCCATTGCTCCAGCTGTATCAGGCTGTTCTGGTGAGCCAGAGGTTTGTGCTCTCCAGCCCAGGGCCAGGGGATTACAAATGCGTACGGAAATAGAAGGCAGAGTTCAGAGTGAGGACACACTACAACAAAGCCAATTGGAATAGGAGAATTGTAATAAATAGCATGAGGAAAGCATGATCGTTTCAAGTTCTTGCCAAATGTGACTTGATTGTCACTTTTTTTCTTGGGAATATGGCATACTATATTAAAAAAAAAAAGCTGGTGATCTCTTTGGAATTAAGGGTTTAGATTATGACATGGGGAATTAGACATGGATCTCCCATTAGCAAGAATTTTGACCTCCATGCATAGTTCAGAAAATAAAGCCTATATCCTGCCTCAGTTGTGTTTTTATTTCAACTGAGGAATGGGCATAGATAATACTGAGAAGGAGAGTAGATCTCATGATTGGAAACTTCTGATGTCATTTTCAAGTGGAGTTATAAAACTGAGTGATGACATGTAGATGTCCGCACCCAAAATATTTACAAATCAAACTGTGTGGGTGCCTAGTTTTTATGGTGGTAATAAAACGTTGCTTAGTGTTTCCTGGTAAACTTTTAGTACTGAGTAATTACTATTAAACAGATGGAGAAAGAGGGCACTGTAGCAGAATTGGCAGTATTATTCATAAGCCTTGCTTTTTCCCATGTCTTGACTGTATATCTTAGGGCCCTTCAACGGTGTTTATCATAAGCATGTGCTTTTGGCAAGTAGCTCCACTGAGCTCTGGTCAAGTGATGATGACACTTCCAAATCAACAGGAGCATAAGGTGGCAGTAAAACATAAGTAAAAAAATAATCCCACTGAGCTGGGATTTGCGACATTGTGCTTTGAGTTCCCCTGCAGCATCGGATGTGATTTGGATTTTCTCATGCCTCAGTTTCCCTGTGTGTAAACAGCAATGATCCTTTTGAGGAGGGTGGGTCTTTTGCCTTTTGAAGAAGGGAAGTACTGTGAAAAGCCTTGTTTGCTATTATGCACATATTGAAAACAAAATCTAATCAGCGCTTTGCTAGGTTGGGGATGAATGTGCTTAGCACTCTGTGTGATCAAGCTGTAGATTACTTAGGCAGTGGTTTGTAATAAGAGCCTTATCAGTAACAAAAACCCTTCTGTCATCCTCAGACAAGCAACAGTCATGTTCTAAAATGGTTGCCAAATGTGTTTATTTGAAGATGGTTGTTTCTAGCATAGCTCAAACCATTGTGTGGCGAGAGTTCAATTGCTTCCTATGGAAGTCAACATTCATAGCTTGGAAAACTGTTAGTTAAGTGTCATTTTCTGCCATAATTTGTGGAATCAATGCAAACTGAGTCTAAGAATCACAAACAGTAATGTGAAAATAAAATGATCTGCGTTATGGTTTTTAAGTAAATGATGATAAACTAATAAATGCCATTAGCTGCTGCCATTACTTTGTTGAATTTAGCTGATGTTACTGTGTTGACTTTAAAAGCTATCAGCTTAACTATATAAATCCATTTGACATGTCTTTATTCAGATAAAACTTTAATACTGCAAGTGTAGCAAATTAGATGCAAATGCTCTTTTTATTTTAAGTATATTTAAAGCTGCCTTTTCAATGCAAATTTTACAGGAAATCTCAACAAGCTAGGACAGACATCTTAGCTGTCAGCGTGCAGCACTTTCATTTCGGTCTCAGGCATGGGAGCTGCATTTTTGTCCCTGCAGACTGAGATAATTAAAACTACAGAGAGATGGTTTTAAATATACATGATTCACAGTTACTTAAATTGTGGGATAACGCATAAATGCAGTCCTTAACATTTTTGATAGAGCACCACTGACCGGACAACACGTCAATAGATTGTGGAGTACAGTTTTCTTTTTGTGTGAGCAGCTTTGTTTTATTTTTATTTTTCCCTTTTTCACCTGAATTGCCATGGAAGCACAGAAATACCAGTTCAAACCCTGGGTTGGGAATGCCCTCATTAAAAAGATACTGATACGATTAACTTCTTTTCTTTTTTTTTCTTTTTTTCTCTTCTTTGTTTTTGAGCAGCCCATAGCCTCCTTGGAATACATATCTATTTCAGCTTTCATTTGCTGAACCCCCTGAATGAGTTTATCCAAACAATGTGAATTTACTCAGATCTTTTTAAAATCCCACATCTCTTGTGGTTGATAAAGCTGACTTTAGCTAAGAAGAGTTGGATCAGGGTGATTTAAATTTCACAGTGAAAATGATAAGGGCTTTACTAGAAATAATAAGCACATTCAAACACTGTCATGGGCAAACAGTTGAATGTGCAGTGAGAAATTTGGCAAGGCTAGTCTTTCTCAGTGTTGATTTAATGAAGTAATGGATAGTAAAATAGAAAAAATAAATAGGGACTTGCATTTAGAGGTAAACTTATGCTAATTCCATATCAGTAGTTTTATGAAGCATTGTTCATTAAAAAGCAGCATTAATGCTCTAATAACTTTTAAAATGTCACGCTGTTTAAAAGCCACAAAACCCGACCCAAGCCACCAGCAAGGGGAGAAGTCTCTCCTGGCAGCCCTGCACCAGCGATGCCCGGTTATTGTCGAGGAGAACTTCTGTTTCAGGGAAAGAAAAAGAGAAAGTACATCTACATAAGCTGCAGGGCTAGCAGTGGTCCACGGCTGAAAACGGTTTTGAGCACTAGCTCGTCCATTTAAACAACACAGAGCCTCACCTTTCTCATTCAAATCGGTGGGAGTCTGCACAGCCCCAATTGCAGAGGCAGCCTTGGCAGGATCAAAAGGCTCAGATCTGTGAATCCAGATGTGCCTTTGAGCAATGCAGCCGAGATGGCCATTGAGTGGGCAAAGAGCAGGAGGCGAGGTTATTTTTGAGGCAGTCCTTCAGACGGTTTATAGCCATCATTAATGGGGTTTGTGTACGGCGAGGAACCAGCGTCCAGAATTAGTGAAGTCTGATCGGTGAGGCATCTGGAAAACAATAAATCAAACGTGTATGGTGCTTACAAGAAGGGGCAAGAGAGAAGAAAAGGGAAGAAACATCACTCTGTTGCCAAAGGGCTGAGGTTAAGAATCCCTCTGTGCAATTTAACAGTTTTTAATTCCTACATTTTAATACCTCCCAGGCCATTGTGTCAGTCTGCCTCAGCTCCTTCATGGAGCCATCTCACTGCTGCCAAGTGGATTAGCTCTCCGAGGGGCTGCTGGCCCCCTCCTGCTCGGGGATTGCATCCATCACCACCCTATGCACATCCCCCTGCCCTCCCAGCCACCCTGCTGCTCCACCCCGAAAGAGGGCTGCCTAACTGGCACCGCCAAATGCCAAAGCCTGGCAGTCTCTAAGTGGGACATCCTTTGTTTTTCACAGGTGCCCCTATGATCTTTATTTATTTATTTTTCCTTTCTTCTTCAAGGAGCACAGTAAAAACCTAATAGGAGGCTTCCCGCAATCAGCGCAGGGGAGCGGCGGCCATTAGCAGATGGGGAGAGATCAATATTCTGCCCAACCTTTCCAGTTGCAGTTCTAGTCGGTAATTATATAGCTGTTATAAATTCATGAGTATCATGTATAAGGAAAAACTGATCTCTTCCAAGCACCTTATTTCCCTAGTTAATGACCGAGGAGCTACCAGTGAGTTCGTCACTGACAACTTCTTTGTGTCTGGTAAACAGACTTTGTAGGAACAAAATGATTCTGAGGTTTAAAGAACTACTTGGGAGCTCAAATCCTCCCATCGACCATCATGCGTTTCCTCCATTTGGCTCATTACAGGACAAGTGTGTCCTTTAAGACACGGAGATTAATGAGGCATTTTACGAGACTAATACATTTTAAATTTTAACACTGGAGTTAGCATCTATAATTGTACAATTATACGTTCATTTAGATTTTTTAAAGATAACTAATCACAGGTGACTGGAACTGTGTGAAGAGGCAGAATTTATGTTTCTCCAGCTGTAGGAGTACTAAATCATGCAGGAATTGAAATTGTTTTCCTTATGACAGATAGCTCAGGCAAGATTAGTCAGTCACTGTTTCAGATATAATGCCTTTTTTATTACGCATACTTTATGTGGGACTATTATATTTGTAGCATATATTTCTGCATACAGCAAATTAACTATTGTGTAATGCACGGACCAAGAAGGAGTATCATTAGTTCTTGCTGTCCCGCAGTTTTGAGCAGCTGGTGAAATATATACCAATCATCCAACAGCTAGCTTCATGTTAACACGTAGAACAAAGCCTGAGCAGCTCCCGTTTGACAGAACTTTACCATGTAGTAATAAATAAGGCTGAATTATTGATGGTGATAACTGCTAATATTATTATGACCTCAATTAAGTGCTTTTTTCAGACACATTAGCAACAAAAGGTCTTCTCTTTGCTCATTGCTGTTTTTTCAAGTCCCACTTTACATTAAAATCGAATTGATCAAACCTATTTGCCATTTCGCTGTGAGTGGATAACCATAATGGGTAATCTATCAGCATGGTGCTCCCCTTAAAGCTATTAACACCTTTTGTTGTTTTACTCAAGTTTCTAAACGTGCTGAGAGGTTCAAAAAGGCAAACCCCACAATCTGTTAGGATTGTGCGAAGCCGTGACTTGTGGCATTCTTTTAATTACCATACTTTTTTAGCTCCGCAGCTAAACACTGATATTTCTGACACTAAGTAAGTCTTTATTTACTTATGAAGCTGTGAGACAGCTAAATTAAAGCTGATTAGCAAGATGGCAGCTCTGCTGCTTGCAGCTGAGGTGAGTTTAGCTGCTGCATGGCGTCTCCCCACAGCTCGCTGCTTGACTCTTAGGCACTGGGGCTGAGATCACTCAGCAGCAAGGCAAATAAAGGGAGCTCAGAGTGTTTTGCCCTATGGCAAATTGGCAAATTGTGTTAGTTACATGGATGCGTGTGTAAAGTATGGAGCAGCCTGTTTGTTTGTGAGAGCTTTTATAATAGGCAGGGGGAGATAATTTCTAGGGACAGGCTGGTGAAGTGTGGGTGCTTGGGGAGTTGTGGGATTACACTCATTAAAAAGTGAAGAGCTAATGAAATTAAACGGAGGAAGGACTGAGCAAACTGGAGAATACAATATGGACCTGTCTTGGATAGGTTGCTGCTTTTCACATATGTCTTTGGTGAAGCTTTCTGCCCTTCTGGAACTATTGTTTGGGTTTGTGTTTCTTGATTTTTGGATATTCGCTGCCTTAATATTTGAATGGGACTGAGTGGCAAAAGAGGGAATTCCTGGTTTACTCGTTTGTGACAAGCCTAGACTAAAAGTGTCTGGGCACTAGTGACTGTCACTATTTGTGGTGCTGATGCAACAACCGAGTGAAAGTAGGTGGTGCTGGTGGTGTTCAGTGGCACAAAACCCTAACGGTATTCCTGGTAACAATCTCAACAGAAGTGCCTGGACAGAATAAGCAAGGAAGTCCTTTATTGCCTCGTGTTCCTTTTGTTCTCTTTTTGTTTATATATAATATTAAAAAATGAACACGTGCACACGGGACACTGCAGTGCTAGTAGTGTTGGCGTGAGTGTTCCTGGATGAGGAGAAGCTCTGTGTCTGAGCAGGGAGCTGCCATCAGCACAAAGCTGTGGCTCCTGCTGCTCCCTGTGAGCTCAGTGTGGGACTTCTGTGATGGGCTCTGCACAATGTGAGGGCATTTCAAGGGACGGCACGGCTCCTGTCCTCTCATCAGCATGAGGAAGGTCACTGCATGGCACCCTGAGGACCTGTTGCCTATGTCATGTCATGTGAAAGTGCTAGTCCCTTGAGTTTGTTCATAATGACATTAAATTGTTCTAATTGCAGAGTGCTACAAGCGAAGGCACTCGTGTTTGTTTCTGGCACAAGCGGTGTCAGTGCTGCTAATTTAAGCCAGGTCACACCTTTGTGATGTCAGTGCCAGCAGTGGTTTTGGCTCTTTTGCTTCTACGTATTGCAGTGAGTTAAAAGCAGGGGGGAAAATGAAGAAATACTTGTTGGCTTCAAAAAGCAGATGGAAGATAAATTGCTGTTAAGCTCTGGTTCTGTCTAGCTGTTGATATGTGTGAATAGCAAATTAATTAAAAGCTTAAACTCACAATATACAGGGATTTCAATTGTTTTAAAGTGGTGGTTAGTCTTTCAGCAGCTAGAAGATGCACATGACTGAGCTACTGTAGTAGATCAGTGCTTCTAGAAGTGCTTCAGGTAGCCTACCACCCTTCCAATTTATTTCTATCAATCACTTTTTGTTCATTTTTATCTTGTGTTGAACAAATCAGAACTGTCCTTTGCCCATTTTTTCTGCATCCTGCAAAGCAAGGGATGAAGTGGGTTAATGACAGCTCATCCACCTCACTGTTTTTGAAAGGGATTCTCCTTCTGGACATCATGTGGAGAGGTGTTTTTCTGAAGCCCACCTACCTGGCACTAGTTCCCCTTAGGAAGTGGCTGCATTTTTCTAGGGTGTTTCTCAGAGGGGTAAGGCTGTATATCAAACAGAGGATTTCTGAACGGCGTATAGTGATGTTGACTTTACTGATACTTCAGCTGCTGTTGCCTTAATATAGACTGTCGCTCATATGTCAGCTGTAAACAAAAATCAATAAGCAATGAGAGTGGGAGTGAAGGGAAACCAGAGGAACAAAATGATGAACAAGAACTTAGTATCTCCCCTCGTACACTTCCAGCCAGCTGTTGTGCACTCCTTACCATCAAAGGCCATCCAAGGGCCTGCAGCAATGCCCACAGGTTCTGCCACCTGGGTCAGGAGCCATGAGCCATGCAGGAGGATGCTGAGGCAGAAGGTACTCAGTTCTGGTTGCTCTGAGCCCTGCAGGCTCAGATGCAGAAAGCTCAGGCTGTGGTTAAGTGGCCAAGTCCTTGTTCCTAAGTTGTCTGTGCTCAGGTGTGTGTGCATGTCACATGCACAAATTTAAATAAATAAATGATCATCTTTTTAAAAAGCAATGCAAGTATATAAGCCCTTGAAGTTGTCTGCTCAAGCTGCTGCTTGCACCTCTGTTCCTCTGTGTGTGTGTGCTGGGGGTCTGGCATGCCAAGGATGCAGCAGTGTTGGATTCAGTGTGGTGGAGATGGTGGGAGCCTGCTCGGGCAGGCTGTGTGTGAAGTGGAAGCAGGAGGGGGAAACTGCCCTTATAAATGAGTAAGGGTGCCAAAAGCACAGTCAGAAGGTACAGACGGAGACTATTAATGGAAGCACCGAAGCAGCCACATCTGTGATTGAATACTCGGTCTTTCAGTGCCTACTGCTGTGTTTACTGCTCCTTAATGTGGTATTGTTTACTCACAATTAAACTCTTGGCCATTAATTTAACTCTCAGAGGCTGAATTGGTCACACAGACACAAATCCCAGAGCCCAGACAGCTGTGCTCTGTACACTCCTTTAGGCACGGCTCTCGTTAGGAGGGAGTGCAGGCAGAGAGCTGACGGCTCCGGCTGCTGCCCGGCCCTACTCCTGCAGCCCCATCCCCAGAGCCCCCTGCCCTGCTCCCACCAGAGCGATGCAGCACTGTGGTGTGGGAAGTGTTAATTGTTGTCAGCTTAAATTTCACACCGGAGATAACAAATGCTTGAAACCCGGACGCTGCGTGGAGTAGATAAGTGCATTTTCCCCCACTAATTAAAACGAATCTGTAAATTTAAGCGGAGGTGTTCGCTATAATAAGTTTTGAACTGGTGACAAATGTCACCAGCAAAAGGCCTGAGATAAGAGGATGTCAGAGCCATCTGCGTCAGTACACGGAGCATCACTCCCCAGGGCCTGCAGTTGGTGGCCGTGGTTGGTAGCAGGGAGGTGAGGTGACCCATGGTGTGGGATTTCAGGGCAAGGGAGAGGGCTCCAGAGGAGGGACAGTGGTTTATGCCTCATGAACTGGGACTTGTGGTGATTTGGAGTGCTTAGTGTTTCCCTTAACGTCCATACACGTTGTGTGTTGAACTGTCCAATGTGTGAGAGTTAGTGTTAGATTTCTTTATATCTCGATATCTAGAACGTAGGTGGCTTATTTCTGACTGTATACATCACAGGGTAGTTGTGTTCTCGTAAGGTGTGTGCACTGTGCAGATTTCAGGTCTGCTTCCAGTCAGTGGTTGTGTTTTACCGGTTTACCTTCTGAATTCACCTTCCGTGAAAACCAGTGAAATGAAATGGCCGCAGTGTGTTTAGGAAGTCAGGAGTCATAGGATCACTGAAGTCTTTTTGTTACTGGCTTTGGAATCTGAGTTAGTTAATTTTGCTTTTGCACTTACCTTGACTTGGTTTTGGTTCGCATAAAAGCATAGATCAGGTGGGAGCTGCAAGATGGTGCCTCGCTGCCCTGGAACCACGTTGCCCATTGTGCATTATGTTGCTCAAGTCAACTTCTTGAGCACTTTCAAGGATGTGGCTTCACAAAGTGTAGTTCCCTCACAACTCCTGAAATGCCAGATGGCCGACTGGAGGTCTGCAGGAGGTGTACTCACTTCTACAGTCAGCTGCGAGCACTCACAGACCTCCTGCCCATCACTTCTCAGTTGCCCGAGGTCCCCTCATCCATGAGCCCTTGACCCGAGCGGAGCGATGCGGTCACCTGCCCTGGCTGGGTGTATCGGGGCTGGGCACTACAGCAGCAGCGATGTGGGCTCGGTTTGGGAAGCCTTGGGGCGTGCAACCCATTGCAATGGCCTTGCTAATTCCTGCGGGTCGGTTTCTGCGGGCCTGCCCGTTTTATGGCAGTTGTAAGTGGCTACACCTGCAGCCGTAAGTGGCTAACACCGCTGTTAGATCGGTCAAAGGGAAAGTTCAAAGTTCAGAGGTCACCCTTTTGTAACTGCTGAGGAAGAGATACGAGATAATAGCTCGTTAATGTTATTTGCCTCTTTCGGCTGAAAAACTCGGTCTTTCTCTGTTGTGTCAAGACATTTACGTGGGCAATTCTGGGCATTGTCATTTGAATAGGGGTTAAATTATTCTGTTTTGTCATTAAGTGATCCTTGATTGGCAATCCACCACACAATGGGTGATCATTAGGGAAAGGCCATAAAACTGTTACACCGTTTAAGAGTGAATGGTGAATGAAGCCAGATATTTCCAGGACCAACTCCCTCCCTCCCCCGCCGACTGCAGCTGCTGCAGACCGATTGAAAGCAGAAGCACTGAATTTCGGAGCAGTCGTTTCTTTGACCCGTTTCCCTAATTTAGTTTTGAAAGTATTTACACCGAGTGAACGGCAGATGAACCTTCTGATAGATACCTAAAGCATCCCCGGTGCTCTCGCTCCACGTGGTTTTGTTGTGTCAGTGCAAGTGGTGCGTCAGAGCATTAGCCTAAAAATGCTGGTAAACCGTGGCATGCTAGTTTCAGGGAAAATCATGCAAATGAGACAAAAGCCCCAAATAAAACAAGATCTTGAGAACTGTATGCCAGGACGAAGTGCAACTTGCTAGAACCAAATGCCTCCGAATCCAGAATAATGGTATTCAGTGGCTTGAGCTATGGGTTTTGCAGGCTCCGGGGTAGTAGTTGCTGCTGAAGTCTGTGCTTGTGCTTTCCAACCCTCAGTCCCATCTTCTGGTACTGAACGCAGCCACTGGCATTGCAGCCTGCTGGGTGGCACTTACTGTGATGCTTCTGCAAGGCCAGACCAAGTTGGTACAATGCATCATTCAGTGAGGCAGTGATGCTGTCGATGGTGGGGCTGCTGTGCTTTCCTGTCTTCCTCCTTACAGCATGGTCTTGGCCTCATGCCCTTCCTCATTGCATCTCACTGGAGGAGCAGGTAGAGGGTAGGAGCTCATGGCTCAGGTGGGGCAGTTTTGGTCCTGGCTTAGAGCAGTTCTCATGGGACTGTGACATGAGAAGGATCTCTTGTTAATGAGTATTTGACAGTTTCCATCCAGTTTTACCTGATTTTACCACTTTCTAAAGCAATCATGGTGCCCTAGGTGACTATGAGGTTTTCTAACAGCTGCCCACGTAGTTCCAGCCATGCTCCTGGGAATGGTGTTTTTTTCCATGACTGAAAAGCCAACATAGCTTTTAACTAAAATTGCAGAGCTAATTAACTGCTTAGTGATTTGTCCTTGCTTCTTTATATTCCAATTATGATTGCAGCTCATCTCACTTGAGAAAGAATGTGTTCTGTGGCCTGCAAAGAGACTTATTTCTTCAACTACATTTAACAATAGGATTTCTTCCTAGTAATTAAAGATATACTGTTGCAAGCTATGTAAGCGGGCTACAAACAGCCCCCTGCCCTCTAGGGATGCTCTGAACTGAGGCATGTTTTGTTTGTGTTTTCCTACACCCCCAGATGTTAGTTAGACCCCGGGTCTGCAAACATTTGCTCCTTTACATGACTTGGAAAGATCCATTGTCTTCAGGGCCTTTGGAAAGGATCACGGTGTTGAGTGTATGAGATCAGATGCTATGCTGTAAATCTGCCTTTAAAAGGGAAAAAGAGAAAAGAAATAGACATCCACATTTCTACATTAAAGTTCTGGGATAGCAGTAGTCCAAGATGTTTTGAGTAACACACAAAGGTGTTTTAATAGATTCCATGTATTTTCCAGCATCTGAATTTCTCTTTAAGCTTGTACTAGGTAAATGTTACTCAGTTGCCCTTTTAGAAAACAACAATTTGACTTTTTTCCCCTCTTTCTATTCTGACAAATATTGGTCTTGATGAGTGTTAAGGGACTGAAAATGCTCAACATCAAAGTGCTCATTATCAACCAGCCAGCTGCACTCCTCGCTGCACCTCCTCATCACACACAGACCCACTCTTTTCTGCAGGGATTGCCCCCCCCCTCGAGACACAGAACAAGTTCTTCTCTATGCTAACAGTGCACAACATTGTCAAATGATGTGTAATGATTTTATAATGTGAACTAATGCCACTAGGGACCGAACTGAGACTTCTGATTTCATTACACTCCCTGCTGAGACTGGTTTGGAATATGAATTTGGGGCAAAGATAAAAGGCTCTATTCCTGTTCTTTACCCATCAGCTGTTAAGCAGCATTATTAGGTGTGGATCCAGACAAGGATCTTGCCCAAGTTGTATCAGCAAAAAACTTTTGATTTATCTATGTGGCTATAAAACACCAGGAGTGCAAATGAATACCTTTTACTGGGTAAACCTGTTTGCCATGATTGAAATCTCAGCAGAAGCCTGGAGAAACTGCCCCGCTGCTTGGCCACACCTTTGCTGCCCAACACATAGTTTCTAAAAGCTGTTTGTTAATACAAGCCTGCAAAGTTTTTGTATTATAGGAAGTTAGTGAGAGGTGAGGTTTTGTTCTTCCTGTGTTGTTTGTTTGCTAAAATTAATGTGTAGATAAATCAATTGATTTAGAAACAGCTCTAGCGATGTACATCCTCTTCAACTAAGAAAGGCCTCTTTATACAGTGATAACAATGTAACCACTCTAGAAAATGATGTTATTTTACCTATTAGTATCTCCGTTCTCATGAAGCGTAGGATACCTGTCTGTTTAAAGTGATATCATCTTCCTGTGTCTTAACAGACCGTGAAAAATAGGAAAAATGCCATAACATTTTTCTTCAGAATGTATAATGTCAGAATTAGTTTCCTCTTTTGTTCAGGTATGATTAAAAAGAAAAACTCAAACAGGCTTTCAGTCAAATTCTCATCTACGTTAACTGTGTCTCATTCTATTGTTTTCAAGACCGTTTATCCCATTTGTACCAGCAGAAAATGTAGGCCAAGCTGGTGACAGCAGGGAGACAAAAAATCTCGACTGTCTAGCTAATTTTCAAATGTAATCTACCTGCTAATGTGTGATATGGAAACTAAGTGTCGTTTATACACTCTTACAGCACTGAAGATGCAAGAGGGATAGAAACTAATCCACTATCAAAGATAATTATATTGGGAATTACACTACTTCCTGCTGAAAACTGTATTCAGTGCTCTGCCCCATTTCCAGTACTATACCATTACCACTCATTAGATATGAGTGAGAGTTAACCATAGGTAAATTAAATTCAGTATTTGAAATAGGAGGAGCCTCACAAAGATGCTTTTGTAAGCACCTGAAATGTAAGTGTCAATTAAATTTGTTTCCCGTTGTGCTTATATGTACTGGACAAATGATTTACTTTCATCGTCGAATATACTTATGCTATCTTGGTTGTAGGGGTCACGGCCACTATGAGATGGGAGGAAAGACAATACTAATCAAAAGTAAACCATGCCACTTTTTTCTCTAGTGCTGCTAATCTTAATTGAATCAATCTTGTGGCAGATGTTGACAGTGAAAGATTGCTCGAACCTGGGAGGCCAAGCTGGACAGAGCTTCCAGAATAAATAAAAAAAGATCTTCCTTAATCATTAATTTGTTCATTCACTCCCATTTGCTTCCATTCTTCAATGTCTCAGAAGATGTACCCCATGCAACCTTCCTCTTCAGCAATCATTTCCAAGTGTTTCTCCCAATACGCTCATGTGTTCTTGATGAAACTAATTTGCCTGAGATGAATGCAGCAGAGATGCTTTTTTTTTTTTCCTCTTTGATTTCAGGAGAAATGTATTTGTATTTTACAGAATCAAGTAGTTTGTTTAAAAACAAAACAAAAATCTAATGAGTTGCAACTAAACTGTGTTCATTTTGGTGCTGAAATATTTCCTGCTAGAGGATATTAAATAAATCCTATTTGGATTAGGATGGAGTTGAGGAGGATTTGCAGCAGCCCTGGTCCTATAGAAATAAGGCAGGGAGGTGAAAACCATTTGAGATAGGTGGAAAAACTAGAGATGTTTGTGGCCTGTGGGTCAGCTACCCTGTACCTGAGTTTTATAGTAGTGCTTTGGGATTGCATGGTAGGTTTGTGAGCATTATAAAACTATTTAATTTTATTAACACAAATGACAGAGGAAAGCAGTTAGTGTATGAACAGTTGTTTCTGTTCTGTTCTTTGTATCTGCAGCCCATTGTGTTTGTTGAGTTATGAGCATGAGAATCTTAAAAAGCAAAGGTCTTAAAATGAAATGTGAAAGAGAAGGGGGGAGTCATTACAGGATCTGAGCCTTAAAGGACAACACTGAAGTCTCCCTCCAGTTAGGACCAGGTTAGATTTGCTCTTGCTACCAAATAGTTTTAATTAAATGATGTTGGTGAGATTCTGAAGTATAAGGAGAAAGGCTGCGATGAACATTGCAGCATTTGTATTTTATACAATCCACCATAGGCCCATATAATGTAGAAAATAGCTATATCTTGCATTAATAGACTCTCACTGTATGCAATTAAATGCTATTTGATGACAAAAAGCATATTTACTGGCAATGTGCAATAAGACCTCAAACATGGTAGCAGAAACACACTAGAGTTGTAACTGTTTGTGCTCAGCATACATTATTTATACTAAACTTAGGTTTAACAGTGTGTGCATTACATTCACTTGTTTGCCCAATATGTTTATTCTGTCTATAAAGCAGCTCCCTTTTATTATTACATTTTATTTGGGTTTGGTCAGACAGAATCACTCTTAAAGTGAGTGATGTTCTTAACTCGTTCCTTAGGGATCAATTGCACTGAACTTCTTCTCAAAGCAAGAAATTCACGTTTCACTTCTTACTGTGGCATTTAGAAAAGCCAACAAATCAAATCTAGCTCTCAGGAATGAAAAATCCTTTATGCTTTAGCAGCGCAAGCTGGTGTTATTTACAAAAATACTAGAGAAATTCAACAGGAAAAACCAAACCTTTCTAATGGGAAATAAATCATTTTATACAATCCTCAAAATCAAGACAGCAAATTTGGTAATGTCTCTTCCTCAAACCTAGGCACTCTTTTGAAGTGTCTTCTTGTTTTATTCTGATGTGTATATCTTCAGCAGAATAATTAATGTTTTACAAACATGAGATGGTAAAGTTGTTCACGTTATTCTGAGGGCAATAAATCCACATGCACATAGTTCTGTATTATAGAGATCATTTAAGTGAGTGTAATTTTAATGTTTTGATGACAGTTTTAGGATCCTACTGAGCAGTGATAAAGCTAGCAGTTACACTGTGTGATAATTCTGCCTTTCATTATAATGCAGAGTTTCTCCATACTAAATCAGGCCAAGATGCAAGAAGCTATTACCCCTGGGCAAAATTCATTCATTATGCATGTACATTATTTCTAAAATTATTGATAATACTTTTCATAGTAGTTATTTTTTGTGCATTAACTTTTGCTGCTACATTCATATTAAGGATACCTCTATTAGTCTTGGGTATTTCCTGAATAGTAAGTGCAATCTTAGAGCCTCTAATAGTTTCTTTAAAGTTGAAAGCTGTCATCATCTTTAAGTCCACAGTGTAATTACGAAGTGGCATATTTAGCCGTGTTTAAGGAAAACGTTAGAAAAAGAGGATAATAAAGGCCTGTGTATCACTTTGTTGGGGTTCTAAGATGTGGACTCAGAAATGGTTGTTTTGCTGAAGACAATTACTAGTGTAAACTTGGTGTCAGGATTGTTGCTGTCATTTGTACAAAATATGAACCTACGAGCTGCTCAAAAGAGAGAGTAAGAAGGTGAAGCCCTCATTGGGTTGGAATTTCAGCAAGAATCAAGTTTGGCTCATTTGTGGTGTGGGGTTTTGGAGGCCCGGACTGTGCTCTTAGTGATACCTATGAAACTTCTGAGGACATGTGGAATCAGTGACGATTCCTGAGTGACTTATTTCCTCACCTGTTCTTTAATCACCTTTCTCTTGAGATCATTGTTGACACAGAAGTGTCTACGTGCCTTCTACAGCTACAGGAGGCATGTAGATACAGATATATCGTCTAGTATAGATGATCCCACAGAACAACACAGAAAAAACTTGTCCCATAGAATGAAGAGACAATGTATGTTATCTGTGTCTATAGAGGCAATCTAAGGCAACAAAGTTCCCCACTAGGGAGCTAGCTGATGGCTAAGTCTCTTTCCTTGGCCTGCTTCTTTGCCTTCTAATCTGGGATATGGTAGGAATGAGGTGAAGACAGGAAAGCCATCACAGTGGCAAGAGGAGGCTTTTTTTCTTTTGATCTGTGAGGCTTTTATTGTTCCTACAGGTTTGAGAAGAACTGAGGAATGTGAGTGGAAGGCAAAGCCATCCCTCAGCAAGGCCCCATGCTTCCTATGTCTTCCATTTCTAATGACTCAGCAAACAGCTGTAGTAAGAGGATGCCAAAGTAGCTTTACATCAGCTGATCAAGTACAGCTAGTAAGAAGTCTAGCATTCATTAGACATTCTGTTATCTTCCAACATTAAGTAGTACTTTCTTTGGGGATTAACTTCAGAAACTTGGCTTTTCATGGTTTACTAACTGCAGTAAATAAATCTGAATGAATCCAAATTTCAATGGCAGAGGCCGAATCAAACCCACTGGTTTTTATTCTGGAAAAATCCTGGCATTAAAATGCATAGCGTGTTGGGCTGTTTGGTTTAACAGCAAGGTGAAAATGGTACAAGTGACTGCAGTAGTAACTAAAAAATGCTAGAACTCTTCTGCAGCTTTCTTTAAGGAGGAGGTAGTTTGAAGTTGCATGTTCAGACTTTTTCTTCACATGACTAATCCACTCTCTTGTGACCTATCTTTAGTTTGATATTGAATCAGGAACAGGAACTGTAGCTTCAACTGACCCCAAACATTTAGTTACATTAATCACAGGGTGTTTTTGGACTCTGTGCGTACTGAATGAAAGACACTTGCTTTGCGAGACATTGATCAAACAGTCTACAGGTATCAGTACATCGAGGCACATTAATCATCTGGTGCATTATCAGTTCCACCAGGAGAATATGTAAATGTGATTCCTGTCAGTGATAAGGGAAATCAGAATTTATTTTTAAAAGTGGTCCATCTGGAGCTGTTGATATAATCTTACCAAAGACAATGGGCTGTAAAGATACATTATAGCAGTGGTGCCAATGAACATAAAGAACAAGCAAATTAAAACCATCAAAAAAAAAAACAAAAAAGGGGGGGGGAAGAATAAAGTGGTGCTATTCTTCAGCCACTTGTGGGGACTGCTTTTCTACATCATCAGAGAAGATCTTTTTCTGCTTGCTAAAATCATGCAGTTTTACGAAAGCTCTCATGCTGTTCTGTAACTACAAAAACTTTGAGTGATGCTATTCTACTCTCCTGCTTTATTGTTCTTACCCCAGAATACAACTGTGTTATATTTGCCTTACAGCCAGGGATATGATGCTCGTGCTTACTGTAAAACTCTGTGGCAGTGGCTTATCTTCACAGATGACTCACCTTCACCCTTATTAATGGGGCAGCATAGCCCTTTTTGTATCATTAATTAACTCTATTTCTTAGCAAAAACAAAGTTAATTTTTTCATTTTTTCTTTCTTTTTGGTTTTTTTGTTTGTTTGTTTTCACCTTGGCCAGATCAGTACTCTGATATATATCCTGTCAGCCTGAGTGTTGGAGAGGTTCATTCTCCTCTTATGAAGGTATGCTTCCTGGCAGAAATCTTTCTTGAGGTCTTTCCTGGGGGTATTGGAGAACGGGAGCAGGGAATATGATAGAGAATGAATGTATAAAATGGTCACCTCATTTTTACTTCATATCACTTCAGTGTTCTTTCCTACGGTCTCAGTACCTTTGGGCTACAAAAGTATAACAAAGGAGCACTGAGGAAGATGAGTGCTTGTCTTTAAGAGGCGTGAATCTTGCTAGCTTTTGGTCCCTGGATTAAAATTATAAAGCTGTGTAATTAATGCTTTCATTGGGAAAAGCAGAACAGGATTTGTGTTTTCTCTCCTTATAGGAGAGCTTTGGCTCTGTCCTTTGGACAACATTATGGTTATCATTTAAACGTGCAAGAGTTAGGAAAACTCAAATGTAATTGTAATGTGTTTATATAAACAAAGACATGATTAACTGCATATGCACAATGCTGGTTGGGATGCTAGCAAGGAAAACAATGTACAACTTCTGTGCATGGAAAAAACCTCTTTGGATCTCCTTCCTTTTGCAAGTTTAATATTGTTTGTCAGCACGCTGAAACCATGTGCCCTTCGTAATTATATTTAAAGATACTTTACTTGCACTTTTTCAAGGCTGAAGGATTATGTCTGCACATTGCAATAATCAGTCATACAGCACATTGGAAGTGTCTTGTGGGTTCTCTTTATTGTATCTCACTGTTGAGCAACACCCATTGTGTTGCTGTGAAGTGGAAGTACTTGTTGAAACATAAGATTTCTGTAGAAATGGCTCCAGCTGTCAATTACTACAGTAAGGATAGAGGCTTCAGTGTGTCCTTGAGACACTCCGTATGCAGCTGCATGTGCAGGGACAATGCTTGTTAGTGGCATGTTTTTAATAAAGTTTTAGAGATGTTAGTTTTGAGGGAGAAAAGGAGTTCTAAGTTATTTTAAGAAAAGTCTGGCTGCTGAAAGTGAGATGCTGTTTGGTTGGGAAATCATGCAGGCTCTGAACATGCCACGGCCTCGCTTGAAACAGTAAGGGAAACTTGTAGCTCATTCAAGGAAGGAGTAAGCTAGTTTTCTTTCCCTCTGACCCTCGCTTCATTTTGCTCTTTCACACTTTCTCTCTCTTTTGCTTTCTTTCTTCTGGATCTTAGTTAAAGGATCACACTGGAGTGTCTGTAATGAAACATGACTTATGCTGCCAGCGGTCATTTTTCTAAGGTGTAATGAACTAACTGATAAAAATAGCTGATTATGGATGCAGGTTCAGGCCACGGCAGTAAAGGGAGGCTCAGCATTTCCATTACAAGCCTCATTATTGAGGGGTTTATAGCTCAGTTGTTAAAAAGAAGGTGCTGTGAGATTTGGCATTTGTTATTACAGTACAGAGAATATATATATTTTTTTAGTGCAGCATTTTAAATTCTGGTTTACTTTACTGTATTCTGTTTGATTCTCATGGTCTTTGGCATAGGAACAGTAATGGGAAAAAGTATATGCTCAGACAAGTGCTAGAGGCAGATAACAAAGGTGGACAAATAGCTTAAAATGGAGCAGAATAAAAATTGCTGCCCAGATCTTGAAAGAGCTGCCTTTGGGGCAGCTGTGAGCCCATTGCAGAGCAGATGGGCAGGCAACCAGTACCCATAAGGTACCTTTGTTGTCTTGGCCTTTGTGGCCCTGTGATGGCCTGAGTACTGCAGGCTGAGCCCCAGCACTAGGGCTCAGGCATCCATGGAGGTGCTGGAAATTCTTCAGGACGATGATGGTGAGTCTGCTTCTGAGACTATTTCTTCTGTCTGTTTTTCCTTTTAAGAAGATGCAAGGCACAACTGGTGCCTTACTAATAACATTGATTGTAGTGCTGTAGAATCAGGCTATGCCACGAAGAAACTTTCAGAAGAAAAAGAAGTTGTCTGATGTTGGACTCAGACTGCAGCAGTTTCTGTGTCTGTGGAGCTCTGGCCTCTGTATTCTCTTTTTATAATGGTTGAGTTCACTAGAAATAAATATGCGTTATTAGGCTCATCTTCTAATGCATTAGGCTGTTGGAAATCTCATTCAGGGATAGTAGGGTGGTGTGCAGTATTGTGGTTGTATTCAAAGATCCCAAGAAAGGAAATTAAATTCAGAAAATTAAATGGACATCATTAGACAAAGAATTTTATCAGCGTTACACTGAAGGACAATGAAATTAACAGGAGATGGAATGCAAAGGCATTTTATGTTATACATTGGATAAGTCTATATGACGTACAGATCTATATTTTAAGAATCTTATTAACTCTTTGAAACACTTTTTAGTGACAGTGATCCCAAAGGATCCCTGCAGTGGGCCTAACTTCCACATTTCAGTAAGCTTCATATTTTTCTTTCCTTGTTCCTTTTCCTTTTGGATGAAATACACACTTAGCTTTAAGAATCTGGGCAGCCTCATTGATTGCAATGGAACTACTTCTGTACTTACCGATAAGTAAATAGGGAAAGGAATGCAAGAATTGCTGCTTTTTCATATGTGTAAAGGCCTTCAATTAGGGGGTGAGCAGTTTACCTTTTTAGCAACGTCAGTATCCTATCATATCTGAGCATGTTGCCTATTTTTTCTTTTTTTATATATATTTTTTAATATAATTTTTATATAATTTTTTTAATGTGGAATGTTTCACATCTCAGTAATTTTCAGGAGGATATTTTTATTATATGATTCATTGAGTTTTGGGAATATTTTAAAAGTCTTCAGACATTTCCAAATTGAGGTACTCTTATCTCAGTGTACGTGTTTCTTTGCGTATGTGTTTTGCTTTGTTTTCCTTTATTGCTGTGGTTATTTTTAAGATTTTATTTACTCTTATAGATTTTTTTTTGTTGTTCAGAGAAAGTTGGCTTTTAAAATACAGATGGATATTCAAAAGCCTCTGTTTCCTATACCCAAATCGTTCAGGTTTGAGATGAGCAAATATTAGAGAAGTGTTGTTTACCTGAAATGTTCAAAGGTGTCCCAAAGGCAGCCAGCTGAAATATTGAAGAAGGAAGCTACGATATTTATGGGGAGCACTGTGGTGACTCTCCATCAGGATCACTGTAAGAGACATTGTTTATAAATGGATTATGAGCTTCAATTGCTTTATTAGGATTTTCATTTGTGCGCATTGAAGCGAGGTGTGTTATAACTGACCCACACTTTACTGCAGTTGCTAAGCAAGTCTGTCCCCCCGGTTATTTGAGAACGTATTCACAGCATGATTGGTTACTGTGTAATTGAGTAATGTGAACTCACCTTCAATGATAAGTTTGTCTTTTCTTCTGAATAATGAAATACTTCCAGGAATATGGCTGCAGATAGGAAATTCCAGCTCTGATTTTCCAATGCCCCCTTTGTTGGCTGTTGTAGACCTGGGGACTTGACTGCTTCTCTGTCTGGCTGCCCTGTTGGAAGGGGAAACGCCTGCAGACACGACGTGAGAGCAGATTGCTGATGAGCTGCCTTGTGCCCTTTACGTTTTAGTTTTCTGTGGATTTGACCGGCCTGAACTGGACTGAATGCAGTTAATTTCATGTGTGCAGAAAAGATGGCTATGTGCAAAATCCCTGTTAGACTCCAATCAGAAAACCCTTTGAGAAGGAGGATGTCGTTATTTCACAAGGTCTGAAAATTAACTGTTTGCCTGTGAGAGTGTGGCCTGTGTGCACAGTGACTGTGGGTGCCCGCTCGCTGCTTGCCTTGAAAAAGAGTCTGACAAATTGTGTGTTTTTAGCGTGCTACCGTGTTAAACTATTGCTTTGCAAACACGCCCCTTGGGCTGCAGCCTGGAGCCTCAAATCAGAAGACATCTCCTTTGTTGAATATGTGCAGAATAAAAGCTATCACCGTGCGAAAGCACCGTCTCACAGGGGGAAGGGGAGGAGGGAGGGTGCAGAAGGAGGATGTTGATCATGACTGACGTGCGCCTTAATATCTGATGTGGCTTTCACACTTGGAAATATTCAGGACTCCATATGTTCCAAAAACCCCACTGAACAGTGCATATAACGTTGCCTTTATCATTCTTTAATCTCAGTTTAATTGCTGTGGTCAAATTACCCCACACTTAATAACACACAGCTTGGTATATTATTTAATATGGTTGACACATACTTTGTTTTAAATGTCAGTGCTGGTAAAGCCCTGGAGTTGGCAATGCTGCGCATGATAGATGGCAGAGGAGATGGATCATCTGTTCTTTGTCTGTGCTGTTGGTATGTTGGCTGCAACTTTTTCAACTGTGACACTAGACTCATGCCAAACTGAAAGCTACTGAATGGGTAACATTATCCCTTGTATCTGATGTTTGTAGCTGATCATTCTCAATTTCTCTGGCTGTTTTTACAGGAATGTGTAATATTATATCACCCGAGTCGAAGCGGCGAACTAGTGTTGTTTCAAATGGGTTGATTTAATTATTTCAGCACCCAGTGGCACCTTTGTTATTAAAGGATTTTCACAAAGCAGTACATAGTCTAATTATGAATTTACACTAGAGACCGTAACAGCATCTGCTGGGTAAATAATATACATTTGTAAAATGGACTAGCTACTAATTTACACAGTCGACCACTGAGACACTGAAAAGCTGTTGCATTCTGTCATGTCAGCTCTCAAACACTTCCAAACATTCCCGCCTCTCTTTACAACTGTTAACAAAACAGGGAAAATCAAGTCACTAAGACTTCCCTCTAGAAAAAAAAAAAAAAGGCAATTTGGAGTTTGTGAATTCAGCTGCAATTTCAGCCGAAGCTGCCTTCTTGCCCCCAGCTGGATTGCAAAGCATGGGAAGTGGTAAATCACCTATATTATATTCCAGGGTCTGCATTTGCACAAGCACAAGCATGCAGGTTGTAGAGGAGGTGTATTTTTTCATGGTGGATTGCTGGCTCTGGTTCTGTTGGTGCAAGTCCTTCCTGAACCCGGATCAGCCAGCCTCCAGAGGCTTTCTTGCACAGGAGAGCCGAGGGAAGGAGGCTGGTGCCATTGTAACTCTGTGTCACGTCCCTACAGCTGTGTTCGGACTGAAGCCAGGACACGTTTATCTGAATAATCTTTGCTTACAATCTTGGTCCCTTGCAGCTATGAAAGGTTGGTGCCAGTCACGACAGGTCAGCGGCTGTTCTGACATGTTCTGGAAGGGCTGGTTGGTCACAGATCTGCAGATGCAAGCAGGGTTTACTCATTGGGAGCACTTGGCCTTATTTTGGCATCTGGGCGTCGATACAGAGGCACAAATTATCTGCTTCTGAAATCAGCTATAATAGATTAATGCAGCTTCTGGGTAACAAGATGATGACAGCTGGGAAGGAAATCGCTGGTGTAAGGTAAAATTTTTGCCAAATCAGTGAGACTGACATTCTTAGCCTGGAACCCATTAGTGATTACTGAGAATAAGATTTAAGATTTCTCAAACCCTCGGCTACATGGAGCTTTGCAAAGTGGAAAGAAGAGGTTTAGCTATGGCTTAGTGCTAAGAAGAGAAGAGCTCAATGTTAGGAAATGCTTTCAGTATCTTAACAACCCATGGAGATGGAGTTAGCTACCAAAGCAAAACCAAACAAAACTGGAAAAGACTTAGGAGAAAAAAATGTAAAGAACCACGAACTAGTTGATTGTATCTCTTCCTGTGTTTCTGACACAGCAGAGATGAGCGTGGAAGGAGCACATAATGGTTTCATTGCCATCTGTGCAGTAAGATGCCCATCAGTGTGAAGTCTTATCTTTTTGCAGGCAGGAAATCAGACAAGCTCTCCCACAGCAAATCCCCTGTATTTCCTCACAGCTGTCTCACCTATGTAAGCCACAGAGTCCTTTCCAGCAACACTGAGAAAAGATTTATGGCCATGGAGCAGGAGAAGGTCTCCTCTCATTCAGTCTGAATTCTACATCAGCAGGCCACGACCAGGGAAGGGAATTTGGACCGGCTTTCCCAAGCGCTCTATTTTCCATTTAAGCGTTGTGTTCAGAAAATGATCCCATGCCTTAATAACAAAGCTTGTGTTTCACATTACGAGCACATCCATGCAGCACTGTTTATATAGAAAAAGAAAAAAAAAAGTAACTTTTTTTCTGATTCCTTGAGCACAGTATGAGACAAAGAGAGGAGGGAAGAGTGGAAAAAGTTGGAAACAGGGCTCTGCTTCCACAGCAGAAGTGGTGATGCTGGCCAGTCGTGCCTCCTGCTTTTGCATTTGTGCTGTACTTACTCTCAAAATAATAGGACAGTGGTGTTGAAGAAAGAAATCACTGGTACCCCAAAACAGAAAGATCTTGTTGAAATGTGTATTGAAGGACTGTCGACCTTTTCCTAATAAGTACCCGTCTTGCTTATTTATGAGATCCTTTTATTAGCCACATAATTTAAAGCGCAGGTTTGGATCCTTTGCTGTATGATCCATGGAGGATCCAGTTGATGTGTGACTGAGTGGGGGACATCTTCTGGATAAGAGAATGAAATATTTATTGATAATGCACTTTGTCTTTTTTGCCTCGTGTTACCTTTGCATTGAAGACAACACGGCAATTTGTTGAAGAAGCAGAAGTATGTTTCTGCTTTGTTCCAGGCAGTACAGCAGCTCTGAGAGGCTTTCAGCTCTTGATTAAGTGTATCACACCATTTGTGATGGCTTTATAAACTAAATGTAGCTTGAGAGAGTGAAGGGCGAGTCAGCCCAAAAGAAAACAAATTATTAATATCGTGCTGTAAATGATTTGGGAATAAGATTATCCATGAAAATCAAACTATTAGCTGGCTGTGTCTAATGAGTGGTGGCTGGGGTGGGTAAATGGAGAGATGAGAGAGAGAAAAACTGTGTTTAAGATGAAAGCTGCTTTCAATGAGGACAGGATCATAGCAAAAATGTAACAAGAGAAGTGAAATATAATTAGGAACGTGACATTAATACGGGATTTGCAGAATGTTGCCTAACAGGTGGGTGGAGTTTATTTGACTTTGTTTCAGCTGGAGTATTGAATCACGCTGATGCAGTCTTTACAATTATGTTAGACTGTGAGAAAAAAGGTAATAGGAATGTTCAAACACATGAGCTCCCACCATCAGCGTGTGTCCTCACTCTCCCTCTTCTAGCTGTAATAATCACCTCCCAGTTAAGATGGTTCTTGCTCTTCCTCTGTCATTCCTTGTTTCTGTGGCTCTGCACTGGAAAGCAGAGGGGATATTGGGTTTCCTTTCATCACAACTTGCCAGTTGAGGAAACATCTGGTTTAAACAGAATGTGCTAAAGGTTTGAAAGAAGAATTAAGGGTTTTTTTCTTTCTTTTTGTTTATGCCTTTTAGACACTTATTTTTATTAAAATAAAATTTATGAGTATAATATGAAGGGAAGACATTTGAAAGATTGAATTGTAGACTAATCAGAGAGGAAATCTATGAAAGCAAAATGTCCATCAGAACGGCCCACGCAAACTGCTTTCTGGACTCCGGGACAGAGGCATCAGTATTGGAACATTTGTTTCAGTTTATGAACTTTTTTTGCAATCCAGCTAAAATATCAGCACCACCTGTGATACGGACATCAGATTTATTATCAGCTTCTCAGGAATTGCAAAACAGCCTAACTCCACCCGACTGTTAATAAATCAGGTGCTGAAAGCACTTCAAATGAGAACCTTGCTGAAGAGACATGTAACTCATGGGGATCAAAGGCTCAAGTCAGTTAAACTGGCTGTTTGCCCTTTTGGCATAATCAAACTCTATGTAAAAAAATAAAAAATAAAAAAAACTAAGGAGAGGAGAAAAACGAACAAGAAAAAATCACAGGACATGATATTATATCAAACTTGGATAAATAATAAAGTGGGAGTGGACATCATAGTGTTCTATGATTCTATGATAGTCAGTCATAATAATTCAGTCACTCTGATTCTTGAAAACTGAGTTTTTTAACATTGCAGTCACTAGAGCTTACCGACCACTGAAGTAAATGAAAGACTATTTCTACTGCAGTGGTTTAAATCTGACTGTTGGGAGCTGTCACCTTTGGACAGACATCCAATGTCCATTGAGGTTGACTTGTCCCTTCACCGTGTTCCTCAGTACTCTGCTGACATCACACACATACAGAAAATCAGCTGAAAGGCAGACTTCTGATGAAAGAAATTGCCTGAGAAATGTTGCACTACCCAGCTTCCTGGGTTGATTAATAAAATTACTTGCTCATCAACATAGATTACATGCTGGGCTTTGAGCAGGTGTGCTCTAGGGAAGGGGTGAGAGGAAAGTTCAGAAGTGGGTGGAGATGAAGGGAAGAGAGAGGAGGACACAGCACACGAAATATCATGAATATCCATCTGTGATTGTATCTCTGATGTGTTAACAGCAGTGACATGGCTAATAAGCTGAGGCTGTCCATAACGCTAATGTTTTCACAAGCTCCAACTCTTTTTGCCCATGAAGTGGGCATAAGCCTTAGGGATTTCTTTTTGCCTGTGTCAGAAAGTTTTGATTTGTGTTTGAGTTTCTTCTCTCTTTTCTGCGTCCTCTCATTGACAATCTGCAGTGAGAGACAGATAATTCTTACAAAACTGGGTATTTTCTCTTTTTCTGGATGACTATTCAAGATGTAAGGAGAACGAGAAAGAGTTTTTGGCTGAGCATATTGCTGTGTGGCAGCCTGTGTGGTTCCTTGTGTCAGGGTAAGCGTGGGCTCCATTCTGTCTGCAGATACCACAGTGACCTCATGGGCAGCAGAGCAGCAGCAGTGCAGTGTGAATGAGCAGGGCTGAGGCACTTCTCCCACACTCACTAGTGAACCATATGTGAGTCACAAGCAGCAGTGTGGGTGGAAATTGTGTTCTGGAAGCAGAAATCCACGCTTTCAGGCTTGCAGTTGTGGTGTTGAGGGGATAAATGCTCTTTCTCACGGATGCCCACGTGCAGTGCTGCTGACGTGAACAGAGTCGCTGTGCAGAGGGGAAGCAGTCATGTCCCTTGGTAGTGATGTGCACCTGAAGTTAGTGAGGGTATGGATGACTCACTGGGTCTGTGTGAGACGGGCTGGGCTTTAGTGCGTGCACATGCATTTGGTTTTGTGTGAGAAACTGGAGAGCAAGCAAGTTTATAAGTTTCTACTGGATTGAGGGCATTAGGAAATCTGGGGAGTGGAGTGGCTGAGAGCTGTGCAGTTGCAGTTGGGCAAACAGCAAACAAGAAAAGAGCACATTTGCTGTTGGTCTTTGCTTTGTTTTAGCAGGATATCTGATAGTAGGAGAATATTGTCGATTGGATTCATTCACCTCCAGCACTTGGAGAAGTCATCTCAAGCTTTGGAGTGATGTCTCCAAACAACACAGTCCCATCGGCCTTCTTTAGTAGGGATTTGGTGTGCCAACCAGATACTTCCACCAGCCAGGCTGTGATGTACAAAACTGCTGCTGATTCAGCCCAGAGATTCATTTTCAGAGAGCTCTGTTTTATTACTGGCACTTGGAAAAACATTTTTCATTCCTACACTTGAAAATTAACGTTGAGCAACAGGCCTGTTTTGTGTAGGATTTACTTCTCCATTCACTGGGCTGGCAGCAGAGCTGATGCTGGCAGCAGGAAGGTCAATATTTTAGTCTTTGGCCTTCTTTGGAGTATTAAATGGTACTTGAATATAATAATTCTCAGTGTGGAATGCATTTCTTCTTAATCAGTTTTAAAGGCAGCACACTGCAGCCTGGGCTCCCCTTCTGAGAGCCTGGCAGTGCTTCCCACAGAGGAGCTGACTCGGTGCTAGCTCAGGGTGCACAGCCTTTCCCAACAAAGCATCGTGCAGAGTGAGCATCACAGAGTGAGCTCCCACCTCTGCAAAATGACAACAGCAACCTGATCTTTCATCAGGATCAATTAATCAGCTGCTTTTTAAAACTGTGAATGCTTAATGTGGGATAACATAGTCAAAGCTTTTTTGATCTGTGTGGCTAGCAGGTAATTTCAGCCTCGTTCCACTGCGTGTGCTAAGGAAATTAGGAGTTCTAGAGTTGGGGAAATGGGTTTTCTATGGTTGAGTCTGGGCTGCAGCATTCCTTCGATATGGAAATTTTAGGAACGTTGATATATAAAGTGGACACATCTGCTTATGTATAGTGATCTGTCAACAGCCCTCATGGTATACAGCCAGCCTAATAAACACAAGTGCTTCTTTTTGCTTAAAACCCAGAAAAAAACCTGACATCTTTTATCAGAAAGACAGACAATCTGTATCCCATGACAATTCCAGATTATGGACCCCAAGAGGCTTTCCTTACATTCGTACTTTATCGTGGAAATCACAGCTAGAGCTGTTTATTTTCTGTACCTCCACACAGTTTTCAAGGTGTTGCCAGCAGGACCTGTGCTGACACTGACATGTGTTGTTGTCACATTGCAAGATCTGATAGAAAACTTAAGGTATGTAAATATCAGTGATTTCTTGGATCTTCCCTTGCTTTCAGTGGTCCTGGAAACACTGGCTTCAGTTAATTCATGTGCTTTGTATGTTTTGTAGGCTTTTTTCCTACTTCTAAGAAAAAGACACGTTCCTAGTAGACTAGTTTGGAGTATTACTCTTTTGTTGTTACACTTTCGTGTTAGGAAACTACGTTTGTGTCATTTCTAGCTGACAACAGAATTGAAAAAAAAGTCTGGGGGAAAAAAACAAAACACAGATCTTGGATATTTGGTAAAATGAGTGGCATTTGTCTGATGCAGGGCAGTATTTTTGTCCACTTCTTTGGATGGGCACATTACCAGACCCATACCAGCAGCTGGGAGGATGCACAGCAGAATTTCTAAGGCATTACAGGGCTCTTCACAGCCCAGCCATGCAGCAGCTTGCTGTCCTCTCTTTTGACATGAAAGCTAAAATGTCACTCAGGTACCTTCCCTCCAGGCTTTCCGTACCCCAGGGATCAGTAGTACATGAGAATGACCCATCCCTGGTGTACTGACATCCACAAACTCATGATTTGTCATGGTTGCAGCTCCTTGAAACTAAACTTTGAGTTTGTGAGAACAACAGGTTCTTCATGCTGATCCCCTGTGATTTGACTTGCCTTGCCTGGCAGACTGTCAACCTTCTTTAAAGTTATAATCATCTGTTTAAAGCTTGGGGCAGATTTTGGTTGAAAATATTTGTTCCTAAACTCACCTACAGCTCACTGCTATAAAAAAGCAAACAAAAAATGTAACTGCATATGAATACATATATATGTGTTGACAAATACACTCATACATACATGAATATATATTCATATTCATCTTTCCAGTTGAAGAAGGCATCTCAAAGACCAGCTCCATAGTCCAAAGTAGGTCATACAGGAGCTAACTGTGCCAGGCAGTTTCTTTTTCTTTCCAAAAAAATATAGTTAGTTCTTATGGATGTATGATGAAGACAGGAGCTCTGCTTTCATGGTTCTGAGTCCACACAATGTGGTACAAATCTGCCATCTCAGAAAGAAGCAATGTTCCTCTCACTTCTTCTTGAATTTAAGATGCCAAAAGGAGCTTAAGGCTTAATTCCTCATGTCACGACACCTTGTTTAGTTTACTCCTGCACAAGGTGGTATGTTACCAGACTTGAGGGCTTTGTCTTGTGTATCTACAGAGCAGGAGAGGAATCAACACAGAGATTGAAAGTGTTTTTTTTTGCTTCTTTCTTCTCTTGAGTGCATCTGTAAACTAAGCAGATGATTTTTGGCAATAGAATAGTAATGGTGGTGGGTTGGTAATTTCAGCTTGCGTTTTAGAAGGTAGAGGAGGGGCCAGGGAGGAAATCAGGTATGAAGGTTGCCAAATGTGTCTTCCATTTATCATTCCACGTAACAGGGACTAAATTATTTTTGAGTGGCAGTTTTAGAAGGGAGGGGAGGAAAGCAACATGCGTTAATATGTGCAAACATGTACCTCATGTTCCAGAGGTGTCTCTTAGGAGTGGCTGGTTTGGTAAGCCAAAGTATAGTCCTGTGGGAGAAGTACAGTGTGTTACTCATGCTGGAATTCTGGTCACGCAGCCGGAGAGGAAGGACCGGGAGGCCGACCCAGGTGGGAGCAGGCTCTGTAATAAAGGTGGCACAAAAGATGTTCCTTTTTGTACAGGAGCTGGAAATGAAAAGGGAGTATTTCTGTCCAACAGAGTACTCTTTCTTTGTGGTCCCAGAAATGTTTCAGTCCTGGACAGTGTGCACCACGCTTTATTACAGAGCTTTCATTTCAAATACCCCCAGCATTCAGCAAGAAGAAAGGAGAACTTCATCTTTTGCTTTGTCATTTTCACACTGTTTCTGAGAGGAATAATCATTGCTTTAGACAGTCCTAAAGAATGGGCCTGTGCTGATTTAACCAGTTTAGGACGTGGTGCATCACATCCACTTTGTGACAGTGTTTACAGTGTTGTTCTGGGAAGGGCTGGAAGTAGACAGTGCATCCGGTGAATGGAAAACAACATGCTTGAGTCATGTGTACAAGGCTGTGTGATAATATGGGGTTTCTCAGGTGCGTGTTTGCATTTGCTTGTCTAACCATTGCCATTATTATTTTAGAGTAATTATAATTTACCTGTACAAATTAGGTGGGTAAGAGGAAGGATTCAGTGACATAGAAAGAGCACGCTGACCGGAATTAAATGGAAAATTCCAAGGAGGAGTTCTTTAAGCAATTGTGTAATGCTTAATTGTATAATATAAAGTATAATTTCCCAAAAGACACTGTATTAGCCTTCTGGTGGTTAGCTATTACATTTGGTCCTTTTAAAATCACTCTGAGCTACTTAAATACAGATTTAAAAAGGGATCAAACTTTTTTCCCTACTAATAATGCCAAGCGCTTTCCCCGTAGCTTATTCGTCTTCAAAGTTCTTCACCAACATTAGCTAATTATTCTTTTTTTCTAATTAGCAGAAATTGTCTGTGGTCAAAAGGGCCATTCAGCCAATTAGCACAGTTCTACCTTCAAATCTCCAAGCTTCTGACCCAGAGCTTTCAAGTGGCTGATGAAGATATCATAAAGCGGTTGTGCTGAGCCCGTATTAAAGGCAGCCAACTGGAGAAAAAGAAAGAAGGAAAAAACCCAACAACCCAAACATGTAAAGGAAGTGTATCAAATCTTCTCATTGGCAGCTTTCCCCAGAGGCACCAGCATGGAGAATGCAGGGCAGGATCCAGGGGTCCTGCTGCCCTGCGTGCAGCTGCATGAAACGCGGTGCAGGTGGAGTTACCCAAGCCTTGTCTGAAGGCACGGAGGCATGTGGGGCTGGTGGTGGCCACCTGTTCAGGGGCTGCTTTTGTTCCTGCATGCTTTTTCACACTGGATGTGTCTGGGGTCATGCAGGTGTTAGTCGAGTGGTGGCCCTGTGTGGGCCGGTGCTGGCTGCAGCAGCAGCATCCCGCTCGGCAGAATCCCTGCTCTAGGGCAGTCTGTACATTATTTCCATTTTGGAGTGTCCAATGGCAAGCTAAGGAAGGTGGATTTAGGAAGGGACCCGTTTGTTTTAGCTGACATTTATGTATAAACTGTCTTAAGTGTTTCTTCTGAGCCCCAGGATAGCCCTGCCACTTGCAAGGAGTCGCACTGCTCGATTTTGAGGGATCTGTGTGCACCCCTAGCTCAGTAGCTGTAGGGTAGCAGGACAGTGCATGGAAATGCGAGCACGTTCATCCGTGCATTTCTTGACTCCCTTCTAAGAAGGCTGCTAAGTGAGTAATGCTCATCAGGCAGCAGCTTGACTTGGCTACTCGAGAACAGCTGTGCATGCGAGACTTGTTTGTTTTAGAAACTGTGAATGTTTTAACCCTGAACAACAGTGGGTGCTCCAGGAGATTAATATCTGCATTACATGGACTTGCTGAGAATAAATTAACTCTTGATGACACGATTACTGTCTTAGCAGTGTTCCCTGCATACAATTGCATGGTGTCTAAGATATTAATGTGTTTTTGTGAAGAATTTAGGAAACAATTTATTTATATGACTGTGCTTCATTCCGTATCACACCAGGGCATCAATTAGCTACTATTGCCTGTAAAAGAAATGCAAATCATGTGTCTTATTGGTTACGAGGATAATACTGGGCCAATAATTCACAAAGAATAATTCATTCCATGAATTGTGCCTCATTCTGTGCTCATGAATTACTCGCAAATGGATACAAATTTCTCAAGTTTTCATTTTTTGAATGATTTTAATGGATTCTTTTTGGTTACACTTTACCCATAGAGGTTTCGTACATTCAGGACTTAAAGTTTTGGGCAATTTTTGATTGTGCATGCAGCACATTTATTTCTTGGCTGAATCAGTGCTATCTGTAGAATCGGTTGATGCTGTGAATATTTGTGTGAGACATAATGTAAATATCCTTTTATTTCATTTCATTTTATGTATTTATTTATTTATTAATTGTGAAATATGGTGTTTGGAGAAAAAATAACAAAACAAACAAAAAACACCCTTTGCCAGTGTCCAGAAAGAGAAAATGAAGTCTACTTTCAGAATACTGCATGTGTGCTGAATTATGGATGGAAGGCTTAAATCTGGATTTTCTTCCTCTTACAGGAAATAAGAGGGACAATTTGCATGTGCTTCTTTGCATGTGCTTGATTCTCAAAGATACCTAAATTTCTCCTCTGAGCAGTCTGTTGAGAACCTGACATCCATCCTCTTTTCTTGAATCACTGGGCATGCTTTTCCCATGGTAATACATTGGGAAACTTCTGTTGCACTAAAAAGCGTATAAAGTTCAATGTTTTGCTGTGACCTTTTCTCCTTTCAATTGCTTCATCATTGTAGCCAATATGAACCAAAGGGAAGATGTAAAAATGTTAGGGACATTTATTTTTAAAAAGGTTAAGGAACTTTTCCTCTGCCCTTTTTACATTCTTCCAGACCTTCTAAAAAGGGACCATAACGTGACAGAGATGGCCTCCTTAATTACATTTTGTTGTCAGAGGAAGCATGCTTTAAAAGTGCAGTAACCCAAAACTCCTATAGCTGAGGATCTCAATAATCTCAACCAGGTTCACAACATTTGGAAAACCCCAAACCTTCTGTCAACTGATTGAAGCAAATTTTACGCATGCAAGAAATACAGTCATCTGGCACAAGGTTCTGTGTTACGGCGCTCGGGCAAAAGGATCCAATTTCAGTTTGCCAGAGTTTCATGAGCAGTTGGATAGATTTCACAATGGCAGTGGCTTGTCAAAAAAACAAGTGCTGAAGAGCAATATGCTGTTGCTGTGCTTGTTTTCATAGTGTTTATCTCCATAATAAATATAAATCAGGGCCTGAATATTGCTGGTGTAGAAATTTTAGTAACAGCTGATGATTAGAAAAAAAACAAAACAAAACAAACAGATATCAGTGGGACTTGGATTGGATAACACTTTCTCTCCTTGCTCAGCCTTTTTTGGTTGGCCAGCTGGACCTGGTTGCTTTGTTTCTATCACAACTGCTGGTAGCTTTGTACAAGACAAGGGAGAAAATTGCTCCTGCATGCCTCCATTTTATGTTTGTAGAAATTCTGTCATGCTTTTAGCAGCGGTTGCCAGCAAGAACATTCAGACTTAGAGTGGACTGCTCTAGTGATAGCGGACATTCAGACTTAAAGCCCACTGAACATGGGCAAAGGGTAATGCATTGAATTTGGCAAGATACCGTGGGTAGGAAGTCCCAAACAAAGGGTCACATGTGTTTACCTGAAATTGAAGAGGCTGTCTGTATGTATTCTAGGACTCCTGTAGTATGCCTCTTAGGTCAGTGAACTTGCTGGCCTTCCCTTGCGAGATGAATTGCCTTCTCTCAGGACTGTCTGGGGAACAGGAGTGCATCCTCATGGCATTTGTTAAAAGAAAGAAAAAGCCCAGATCTGACTGCCTTCCTTCATCACAGCCTATGTCCCAGCTTCTGTTCCTGTAGAACAATCATTCCTACTGTCTGTACCAAATGTAAGGTGCTAGGAACAAATCTCTCAGCTTCCTACTCAGGATATCATAGCTGCTGAAAATGAAATTGGTCCCAGAGCAGTCTTCATGGTTCAGACATGATTGAGCTCTGTATGCTTTGCAGAAGGCTTGGAGATCTTGTATAAATGTTTGTGTAGTTCAGATGAGCAAAGCTTGTGCTTAGACATCTGCCACTGACTGTGTCATTGGCTTGGTTCTAGATGTTCCCTGTGGCCTAAGGCACAGTACTCAGTTGACATGGAATGAGCATCTGAAAATTGCCTTCTGAATGAAGCAGGTTGGGTGTTATACCATGGCCTTCAGATACCGAGTATGGATCTGTAGTCATTCTCTGGAAGTATATAGAAAATACCATTTCCTGAAAAAGCTGCCTCCAAAAAGTGGAAGCAAAGCCTTCTTTGTAGTCTTTCTGCAGTCTTTGTTTCAGAGCAAGCACTTCTACATTCTTGAGCATCATGGATGTTATTTTTGCCACTGATTATCCCACTGCTGCATGGACCTTCTGTGAGGGTAACCTCAGGGGTCCATGGGATCAGGCCCCTGGCCGAGCCCTTGGGGGACTGTGCCAGAGTGACAGACACAATGAGCTGCAGGAGGCTTACATCAGTGCAAGCTGATAACTGGGCAGGGAAGGTAATTCAGTGGCTCTGTGAAATACCTTGTTGTAAAGAAACTAACAGTGTTAATAGAAGGTGAACTGTTCTGTATCCTAAACTGGAGAATCGTATAAGGGCTTCTCAGAGACATCAGTTTTTGCCTGACATCTGGCTGAGGGCTCTCAAAGTTGTCTGTCTTCTTGAAAAGCAGTGAGAAGAAAGAAATAATGTCTGCTTTTTGCATGCCTTCCATTCTTGTTAGTCTGGCTGGTGTCTTGGTGCCTAGCCCCTGCTGGGGATAAGGACAAGGAGAGTTGTGTTAGGATGTTGCTATTCCACTTCTATCCCTGGCTGGATATGCATGACCTGTCTAAAACCAGATTCCAAATCTGAGAGGATGAATCCAAAAGGAAAATGACAAGAGACCTTTAGAGGTATTTCTGCAGGAAAAACATTGGGAATGTTGATAGATTTGGCCATAGCATTGTGCTGGGCAAACATGATAGATAGGATGATGTGTAACCGTTGTTCCCACAGGGACTCCATTATTGCTCCTGGTGAGAAGGCAGAGAGGTTGTTGGTGTCACTCTCTGGTCAGCTGACAGCTGACATCAAAAGGGAAAAATGAATCAAAAGGAAAAAAAAAAAAGGAGCACTTATGTATTGAGATAAGGAAAGAAGCTCTTGTGCTAACATGAGTTGTCCTCCACACCTGGGAGAATGAAATGGGTGGTTGTGACAGTAGCACGTGTGACCTTCTAGAAGGGAAACGGCTTGAAGCAGGCAGTTGAGCTAACCATGCTGCATGTGGGAGCACTTCTGATTAATTCAGTATCTTAGATTAGCCTCAGGATTGCCTTGTGCCCAGTGCAATGCTCTCCTGTTGAGCAGTAGGTTATCAGGGCAGCCTCAGGAGCTGGGTCACTCAGGCTGTGATGAACCATTAACTCTTGCTGTGTCACAGCAAGGGTGCCTTTAGCCATATCTGTTTTCTCTTTGTGAGATGTGGACTCTAGATAGACGTGCAAGCATTTCCTCACCGCAGGCTGCCCTATCCAGAAATATTTGCTTAGGGCCTGTGGTCACAGAGCTGACTCTGTGGGACCACTCTGACTCAGTTAAATCTGTGGTAGGAGAAATAGCTGACTGCTCAGACTCTGCTTTAAGCCGTGTTACTCAGGCTGAAAATGTGGCCTTGCCTGTCAGTCCAAGGTGCTGTTTCATCTGTGTTAGACTTTTTACTGTCTGCTCCATGCTTCTGCTAGTGCAGTCTCTTTCTATCCTGTGTCCCAGGTGCAAATTTTTATTGACAGCACACAGGAAGGTGTTCCCTTTACAATCCCAAAACTCTTCTGTATGGAAATATCTGAGATTCTGTTCAGAGGATTCAACTCTCGTGTACCTCAGAAATATTAATGACTATATTTTCCACTTGAAAGTTGATTTGAGGAGGGATTTCATCAGACGACCCCTGTACGTTTGCATAGCTTTTGTTTTTCAAAAGCTTGGATTTTAGTAGTATGGAGAAATGTATGGGAGGAATGTTGTAGTTATGACTGCAAGTACTCATTTTAGTCCTTTCTTTATTAGATACGGGAGGAAACAGGAGGTAAAATAGACGAGCAAGTGTAATTTTGACACCTGACCGGTTGAGCAAGGGAGTCAAATTCTCAGAGCAATAAATAGCTCCTTCCTGGTCACGATGTGCTAGCAATACAATAACAAGGGAATGACCTAACTTAATGATACATATTAAAGGAGATTATAGATATCGAGTATGCATTTAGTAAAGCTTCTATTGTCTGCATCTGTCACCACAACATTCTGGCAAGTGTTGAGAAATATGGAAAGTGTGAAGTAGGAGGAGAAAAACTCCTGCATTTGTTGATTACTTGTTGACAGCAACTGGTTGAGACATTTACAGAATGCTTTAAACGTTTTTAATTGTTTATGCATGACTTATAAAACCCATTCTGATCATGTTTCTTGCTGCCAGAGTGGGGAGAAATTTTACAGGGAAAGAGTGTGTTTGTGCGTGTGAGGGCATCTGAGTCTCTTAGTACAAAAGCTTTGTCTTGAAATAATTTACGTTACTAATCCAGTGGTCTTTGCAAAGAAAACAGATTGACTTTTGATGATGGCAGGAGAAGAGCAGGGTCTCAGATCAAGGCTAGTGCAATGAACTGGCAATATGCTGCACTCTCAGGGATGGTCCCGGCAGCTCAGTGCTGCAGCATTTAGGGTGATCTCCATGCAAAGGTTTGAGATGCTCCCTGCAGCTCACATCTGGTCCCAGCTTTGGTAAAGTTTGTGGAAAGCAGCCAATCAACCATGAATCAGATGCTTTAATGACTACTTATTTGTCTAACGTTTCATACTGTAATTAAGCTGCCATTTTTTTTTAAATAAAATCTCAGATTGCCATCAGACCTTCTACAAGAGTGTGCTACAACGTCATGTAAATTGGGCCCAGCATGTGGAAGCCAACCAGTGCAAATTCTCATTTTTACCCACATATTCCTGAAGGGAGGACAGAGCGGTCCTTGAAGTGCTGTGCTCTTTACTGCTGCTTAGGTGAAGTTCTGAGCAGTTTCAGTTGTCCCATGTCTTTGTTGCTTTCTTGTAAATGAGATGAGCTGTTTTGCTGTTGGCCTGCTGAGTGCTGAAACAAGCACAAAGCAAGAGCCTCTCTACTGCTTTACAAACTGTATTTCAGTCCTGAAAAGGTGGCAGTTGTGTCATGATTTATGGCACCTATTTGGTGTTTTTAATTGGGAATTTACACGACAATTTGTGGCTACATGATTATGTTAAGATTATCTTATAAAAGATCTAGGACAGTTGTTTGTGAAACCCTGGGGGCACATACCAACCTCCTTAGCTATCTAACCAACTGTTTTGCTCCTCAGTTAAAAGAGTGGGGCCTTCAGAAGTGGTTTGATCTTGGTCGGGAAGGTTAAAGGTCAAATGACTCATAAATGAAGAAAGAGTGATTTAATCCAAGGAACCTGTGCTGTTATTGTAAAACAATATTCACCAGTGATGGTACACTGCTGTATAAATGACAAACTGCGCGGCGATGGAAGTTGTTATTACATCATTGAAAACCTCACCTGCACTACATTTATGACTCCATAAACACAGGTTTATTTAACAGCTGTGGGAACACCTATGGCCATTTTGTGTTAAAGGTCAGGAGTCCTAAATTTCAGCTTGCATGTTAGTTTCGATGGGTGAGGTTTGTAAAATGTGATGACTACCATCAAGTGACCGGAACATAACCAGAATGTAACGTTGGGGGCAACGTGTACTAATGCAACCACTTTTACTCCACTGTGTTTCTTGCAGCATCTGGGAGGGTTGGTTGGTTGGTTGCTGAATGTCGTTCTGAAAACCGATTCATACCCCTTGGTCATAACTCCATCTCCCTTGCAATGAGAGTATGTGACTGTACACGCCCCTAAGTCAGATTCCAGCGGGGCTTTGCCTCCTAGGGCATTTTTAAAGTCAGGTCCAGCATATTTCAGAATGTGAATTAAAGGTAGCTGTACATGCGGCAGCTGCTCCTCGGTTCCTCTGCCAAATGAGATGATTAAAATACACTAATATTTATTCTTGAAGTTGCCATGTTAAACATAGTCCAACTGGCTGACTGAACAGTGAGCTGCGTGTTGCCAAGTGCACAAAATAAAGAAAAATTAAAGAAGAAATGGTGCTTGTTCATGTACATGCACTTCACATGGGAGCGCGGCTGCTTGATGCTAGTGTTCTTCTGCAGGAGCACGTGGCTGCTCCGCAGAGGATCAGAAGTAACCACTGAGTGAAGAATGCTTGTTTGTACATTTTTAGCATTTGGAAAGTTAAGCTGAATCTTGATTTGGAGATTAAATTACATGCACACTGTGGGAGGACAGGCATCTCCCTCTGGTTTGTGCAATCCGGTTCTCAGCTGCTTTGCTGTGGCCTTGTCTAACTCATGCCACACATGCACACAGGGTGCTCCTTTACATTCCCCACCCATGTTATTGCTGCAGGTGCTGTACTGTTGCTCAGTGAATGGTAGCAGATTTTTAACAAATTTGCAACAGCAATCTGGACTACTGAAAGGATTATGACTAAACCAATAAATTATTATTGTCTGCTTTCATCACATGACAGATTCCCATAACTTGGTCCAGTGTGACTGAAGTTTGTATGCTGATAAAGATTACGGGGTTTACTTACCTTTCAGAAATGCTATTGTTCCATTAGATCCATAAACAACTGTTAGTCAAAGATCAAACAGAGATAATTACTGTTTTTTTGCACTTTTGGAACACAGATGAAATGATTAGAAAAATCCTAAAAGATATGAGGCAATAACAAAGCCTCTCTTAAGCAACGTCAAACGTATCTTTCTTGTTCAACAGCATTTCGTATCTTCATCAATAATCTCGCCAATGGTCATATAATTAACTATGCTAATAACGCTCTGTTTAGTCTTTTTATTACTATTATTGCTGCGAACCTCCTTAAGAGCAATCCACTGTAATTAGCAATTAATCTGATGATCGTGTTGCCCTGTGCAAACGTGAGATGGAGCATGTTGACAGAACCGCAGCGGTGGCGGTCTCAGTGCCTTGCTGCTGGTTGTGCTGCCTGCAGCTGGTGCCCCCAGGTTGGTGTCCCTGTGGGGCATGGCACTGTGGACAGAGTGGCACATTTGTTCCCCTGCTGGCTCACCCGTTGCTTTGGGACCACTTGTAGTGCCAATGCCATCTCGTTACGTGCACCCAAGAGGAGAATATAAGCTCAGTTGGCTAGGCCAGCAAGAGCTCCTGTGAAACACAGCGCTGAGCATTTAACGTGGAAGAATTTCTATTCCAGTTTGGTGTTTCACGTGGAAGCCATTTCTCTCTGCCTTTCTAAGCATTGCTTTTGATTTTCTTTTCTTTAAATCCCCAAATTATCCCCATCTATTCACTCTTGTTTACTCTGGCAGTCCTGTAATGCTAGTGTTTGCCAACATCCCGTATCCCACTTTTTTTTTTTCCTTGTAGCTTGGAATAGGAAACAAATGTAATAGTATTTATTGGCAAGTGGTGATGTTCTTGTGGCAGTCGTTGAGCTGAGCTCTAGCAGAGAAGGAGAGGTGAAGAGAATTGAGAATTCCCACTTGAAAGCAGTGCAGTTTTTAAAAATTATCACTGGTGTTCCTTTACAATTAGAACTTGCCACCGCTTTGTTTTTGTTTTTTTTTTTTTCCTTTGGCAGACAGTAAAGGAAATAAAAATGCAGAATATCTGTTCAGGAGATATTACTTGCCATGACATAAGCACCTGAGGCTTGGAAATCCAGCCTTACGTCGGCTTCATCCTACAGCTGTTCCCTGTCGCAACAGTGCAGAGGAGGGAGCACCACACACTGCTCTCACCATCTCAGTGTGCTTTGTAATTATTCTGCTTGTTTTGTAGCCCTGTTGAAGGTTCTTGAAATTCTCTAGTAGAAAATAACGTGTTTGTGTCCCTGGTGCAGTTTTTACCCCTCTAGGCAGCAGTTAGGGCACTTTGCAAGCTGATGTGAATGAAGGCTGTGAAGGAGGCTGGGAGGCAGTGAGGTGACTCAGCAATTAGAATGCAGGAAAGTGATAGAAACCCGGTGAGTGAAAAAAGTAGCTTTTAATTATTTTTTTTATACCTGGCAAGTGCAAAAGCTGAAGGCCCAAATCTGGTCTGGGAGAGATACAGCTGTTCAGAATTGAAGTTTGTACAAAAAGGCAGAAATCTTTTTCCATCCAGCACTTAAAGCATGGAGCCTAGACCTGTCTAATCCCTGCTCCACTAAGCACCAGAAACGCTTGTCAAAAGTCTGTCTGTATAGAGCTGGAGGTAACTGACACTTTGTAAGCGTCCCTGAATTATCTGTCTTAGCAACATACACCTCTGCTGAGCTGTGCAAATACAGCTAAAGGTGGGGTTCTGGCGAAACCAGTATTTACACACTATCTCAGTGTTGGAAGTAATTAATCTTCGACTGTATGAGGCTCTTTGTGATGTAAAGCAAGTGCTGACACTTTTGTGTAAACATGAAGATTAGCATATTTACAAACTGGTGGATGTTACTTTGATCAGTTGCTGCTTGCACTGGGAAGGCATGCTGGCATGCGGGCTTGCTCTTCATGTGACAAAGACGTCTAATCCTTTTACACTATTCTCAGATCCATATTTAGAATTCTGACTGGTGTTTTCTATATCCACTTGAGCTCACTGTTTGGTTTGTTTAGCAGTGTTCATCCACTCTTTATACTCACTAGTGACTCATTCCGGTTTGTTTTCTTTGCAAAGCAAGCAGTAAAATTCCGAAGTAGTAAATGACCTGGGTGAAAAACCCTTAAACTCCTTTCAATTTAATTACTAACACAAATTGGAACCACTTGTAGTCAGGCTTTTTGATGGCCCGTATAAAGATCTTCGCTGTTTTCCTTCTTGCTTTTTTAAGTAAGTTAGTGTGAAAATTAGCCAACCTCCTTGCAACAGTATTGCATCAAGACTTTTGTTTCTGTGTATGTTTAAACGCATCTGGAAGGCTTTGAAAGAGGCATCCTAGATGCTTGGTTTTGTTCATCGTAATTTAATGGTAAGCTGTAAACAATACATAATTCATTTTGGCACAAATTATAGCTTTGCATACTCCAAACTGGATAGCGACAGGGGATCTTGTGGTAACAAGACAATGACCTGAGCAGGTTCAAACAGGCTGGGTCTTATCTTTTAAGAAGGATGAAATAATGTTATGACATTGTCAGCATATTGTCTAACATGCTAGGGTGCTAGCAGCTCATTACTTATGTGCAACTCCTGTGCCTGAGTAAACGATTGCAGGATTGTCCCCGCCAGGTGCACATGCGTTGGCAAGCCCAAACACGCCAGTGCCGCAGAGCTGGGGCTGTGCTGCTGAAGTGGGCCACGTGCTCCTGGGGGAAAGCTGAGTTTGAATGTGCAGATGGGGAACCCCTGTTGTTCCCAGCACCCGTGCCTTCATCTGAGCCCTGCTGGCACGTTGGCTCAGTCTGCTCGTGGTCAGTAGAGATGGGGGACACATCCTGCTTGGGATTGGAAGCGTTCCTGCTTTCCTCTGGCATGCTGGAGCTCTGCCTTATCCCCAGGCACACCTGTTGGCTTGTCAAAGGTGAGGAAACTCCTTCTCACCAACCCACTGTCTTTCAAAAGGTGTGAGGTTGAGCCTGGAGACTTTAGGCACTACCTGCCTTGACCTGGCTGCTATCCATGCACTAAAGCCTCTCCTCTGATCTTAGGCCTCTGACTCAGTTTCCATTTGGCAGCAGCTCCCAGTGATGCATGCATGACTCGGAGTGATGGCTGCCACCCAGCTGTTTGCCCTCATGGCACAACTGGAGAGACTACTCCAGCATTTGCTGAGGGCATCCCCTTCCACCTGAAGCACAGAGACGTAACCACTGCTGGAGGAGCTGCAGGAGCACTGGGGGTGGCAACTAATTATGTGAGATTAGCTGCAAACCTCACCAGCTGTTGTGGGTCTTATCCAGAGCACAAAATGAAAAGACAAATGTCTCAACCATCTCTAGTGTCTTTCAGATGAATCAGAACAATATTAATTGACTGAAGAACCTTCTAGCCAAGCAGGACTTCTGTGCTCAAAAGGCTGCTCTCAGCCTCCTAGGTAGGATGCTAGGTATTTTATCCTGTTAAGAAACACTAAGTATAACACAGTGGAGAGGCATGTAATGATGCCCACTGTTCCACCTTCATTTTTTCCAGGGCCAGTGTCCCTGCTGCACCACAAGATGAGGTTAGCTTTCTTCCCTTGCAGTATTGCGATCAGCAGCCTGCGGTTACATAAATCTAGAGGAAGTTTGGTTGTGTGAAGCTTTCCCCTTTATAGCTAACATATAAACAATAAGGACAGGATCTGTGTTTTCTTGTTAAGAAAACTAAACAGGTGAAATGCATAGAAAAGAAACTGATATACTTGCATTGCTCGCAGAGCACCACATCTATGTTGAATCTATTACTGATTAAAACTCTTGTTAAACTGAGGATCAAAAAGGAAGCTCGACATCTCTTTTAGCTCTTTTCACGACTGGATTAGCCTAAATAGAACAACTTGTCTAAATAGGAACGGTACAGGCACTTAATTTGTAAAATATTCTCCTATGGAGGAAGAGAAGCTTCCTTCCTATGTAGGGAAGAAAAAGACATTTCATTCGCTAGTCATAATGAAAAATGAAACAAGTCAGGTAGAATCCTGACTTCATCAAAATCAATACAAATTTTTCCATGTTTTTCAGTGTGGCCATGTTTTTGCCTATTGCATTTCCTGTTGATCCTTAAAGGGGAAAAGGATCACTTCTGTGGCTTCCACTGTTGCTTATTTAAAATGAAGTAACTGGTTGCATATTTATTAATCAAAATAATGCACTAACTGAAACCTTCCAAATTATGTATTAATCTGTCTGTTTTACTAGAACCTTGCAGTATGTTTGGGTTGTTTTTCTTTAATAATAGAGCAGAGGACATGCAGCTAATATGCTAAATAACAGTGAGATTTGGAAGGTTTATTGCTAATGCTATTAGTTGTGTTTTCATTTTTCCTAAGTTACAACTGTTCAGCACTTCTGTGTCTTAAATGCAGAAAGGGAAACTCTTTGCAGCCTGTACTGGAACACAACCTGAAGCCTTTGGGCTTCCAGTCTGACTCCCCCCTGCTTCTTCCATGCCTCCCCACAGTGGCTGCAGAAAGGGAATAGTCTCAGGGCTGCAGCAAAGCTGGGAAGCTGCAATAGTCCTGAACCATAGGATTTGGGGTTGGCAAACAGATTGTTCAGCTCTGCAGCACTCAGATCCCAACTGTGAATGTCATATGAACTTTGATGTTTTTAATGTTGACCATGGCAGTGCTGTACTAGGCAGGACTGACCCTTTTATGCTCTCACAGGTCTTTTTTTTCTTTTTTTTTCTGTCAGTTTTATGGACATAAGTAGATAAAAATCTTCATTTTAGGAAAAGCCTGTATTCAGGAATTTTAGGATACTAATTTCATATTGCCCTAGAGCATTTTCTGCAAATGTTAGCATGCACATGCTATTTCTGGTGATTAAAGCAGAATATTTTGACTTTAAAGTGGCATCTTCTGAATAAATCTGTCTCCAGATGATTTATGCATCCCATTAGGATTTAGTGCTGGTAGTTGTTCTGGGAATCCTGATCTGGTCTTTCAAGAGTTGCCTTAGCTTTATCAGTCCATTTACATGTGGTCATATTTCAACCTCCAGGAGCTTTAAAATGTTTAGTACACAGAACACAAATTTAGGCCTGTGTTTGTTTTTATTGGTGGAACCTCTTTCCTTTCTTCAACATTCTCAAATGTTCCCTGGTTTAAGTAGAGTTATCTAAGGTAATCCACTCTTGCCCTTACCAGGGATATTCCACTTTGTTCATAAGCACATAACATAACTCTAGTCCCCAGTGATTTCATTGTGAAATTAAAACCCAGACACTCATCCAGATGTCTTAGAAGATAAGGGCAGGCCTAATCCGTATGTCACAGAGGACTTAAGGAGCAGGAATTCACCTATACATCATCACGTTGTTATTAGCCTGGACCATGGCAAGCCCAACACAAACATTTTCCACAGGGCTTGCATTCAGGCTTGGCAGTGTTAAGAAAATACCCTCCAGCAATGTGTTATTTTAGGCTGAAACAAAAGTAGACATGAATGGCAAGAGGAACAGAGAAGTATTGTTTTTATTTTCTATGTGAACCCGTAACTCGTGTTAAATGAAAATCTAACCAACTAAGATGTAAATACCATCATGTTCAAATGAGCTATCAAATATCAACACATTTATTTTGTGATGGAGTACTGATGCTTTTCTGAGGTAGTGTAATGCACTGTGGGAAGGGCAATTTAGATAGGAAAAGCCAAAAGCTTTATCTGATTAAAACTGATATGCTGATTGATTTTGACAGAGGGAAGTCACTTCCACTGCAGAATAGAAGGCAACAAAAAATGTGGTGCATTTGTCATTAATATGGGTGGCGGCACTGAAATTAGAAATAAAATACGGAACTGTGAATGACATAGGCAATTCTTACCACTATTTTTACAGTTCTGCCACCCCCCCAGAGCTGCCATCTTGTTTCTATTAAACAGTTGTTTTACAAAAGCCGCAGAAAGCCCACAGGATAGGGACCAGAACCCACCTCTCTGGGAGGGGGCCCGCACAGCAACCTGGCTCAGCCTGATCCTGCCTCCCTAATCCTGCTTCTCTGTCCACCCTGGGAGCACTCCCAGAAGTGAGTGGAGAGATGCTCCAGCATAACGATGAGGCTGAGTTTATGGTTCAAGCTTTAAGCTGGGAGTGAGCAGTTTTGGATTCTACTCCTGCCTGTGCCACAGATGTTCTGCGTGGCCATAGCATGCTCTGTGTTTGGCAAAATTCATCCCTGTGCCGAGAGCCAGCTAGAGGCTTGGATGCCATCTGATGCCCAGAGACAAACACAGCTTACACACTGGTTGAACATGATACAAGTATATTCAGAAAACTAATGGCATGTAAGCTTTGTGATATCCTTCAGCAAGAGGGCTGAACCTCTTGTTTATAGTCAGTGCCTCACAGCCCCCTCCTACCAGGCAGGAAAACTGCAAGGTTAATCATGTTAACATTTGTAAAATACTTCTATGATGTAAGAGACACTGAAGTATATGTCTACCAGGAGGAAAGCCTACAGGTTTCAAATGAGCTGCCCAGAGCTTATGCACTTATTGAATAGTCTCAGTCTCACAGGCACAAAAAAGTGCCCATGGAAAAACACTGAATGTGCCTTATTAACAAGCTCAGAGTGGTTTTGTTTGCTTGATCTGTGTATCCAATAGGAATTCATGCAAAACTTTTTAAAGATCACAGCTAGAAGAAAGGGGTCATGAAAAATAGCAGAACAGAGAAACACTTCTTAAAATTGAATGCGGGCTTGATTTTTCATTTTGGGAAGCAATCCAGGTTACCCTAACAGAAAGCAGAGACACATTTCAGCTGGGGTTTCTTTGTGCACAATGCAATGGCAAAGCAGTTCAAGACCAGTTCATCTGTGTGAAAATATGACCCTGTATGAGTCTGGAGGTCAATGAAACCACTGCTGATCTGCTCAGGGCATGCTGGTCACTGCTTTAGGGTCACTTTGATTTATGTGCTTAGATTTCCCACTTCCAGAAGAATAAAATGTAGGTGACTCTCTTCTCATTGACTCTCATTTGTTGTTGCAGGCATGCGTTTTTTCTCAGAAATATGCACTATATGAAAAAGTCTGAAAAATGTAATGCAGGGATATAAACTGACATTTTCATGGAGGGTAAACTTAGGCTCAGTCTAATTGGGAAAGAACCCGAAAATCATGTTTTTTCGTGGTTTGTTTGAAGCAGTACAGAAACTTACCATCTCTCTCAGTAATTAAATATCCCTTCATTCTGTTAGAGAGGAGGAAGGGGTGGAATTAATGGTAGCACAGCTGAATGAACGGGTTAGTTGAGGCGGACGCAGACTCAGCAATGAGCTGAAAGGGATCTGCAGCAAAACAGAAATTTAATAATTACTTATTCTCTAACTCCTAGTCAACTTCAAAAGCAAAATGTCTGGAAGCTTTAGATACCCTTCACTGCTGAGACATCTCAGGAGCATTACCATAGCTAGTCACAGCTCTACAGAGGGCTTGGGCATGACCTCAAATCCTTGTGAGGCTTGGCAGGGACTTTCAGCCTTCGCAGTGCAGCTGCAGGCTCCAGCTCTGGAATGGTCAGTGCCTTCCTGAGTGCTTTGCTGGCAGGAACTGACACCAAATATCTTCTTTGAGCTGTGCAGTTCACCGTGGTGGAAGAGGTGAACACCCTGCCTCTGACAGAAGAGAGAGGAGACAAAGCATCATCTTAATTAACACCAAAAGTTTTACTCCCTTGATCACTTCCCATCATTAATTTCAGTGGAATTAACACAGGGGGCATCTGAATCAGTACAGTCGGATTTTGTTCTGGTTTCCTGCCATGCGACAAACCTTTAGACTTCTTGGTCACCTGCCATTCAGTTCATGAGAACAGTCTTTACCTGAAATAATTGCTGTTCTAATAACTAACTTCTATCAATTCGGATGCCTTAATTTGTCCTGTAAGACTCTTTAACCCTTTTAAGCGTCTGTATAACCTGCTGACAAAGGTCAGTGCCACCTGCTTTGTGTGTGTCTGCTGAGAGCCAGTAGGGAGATCTGGGGAAGGGTAGCTGGGATCTCAAGAACCTCTGCTTGCCCAGTCTATTGGAAAGTACATTTTTATTAGAGCTGACAAATGTTGCCTTGTTCTTACTCTACCCTACAATTAAGCACATTGAAGCGTCTGAAGTGTACCTCTACCTTGCCTTCTTTCATCTCTTAAGTTCAGGTAATTTTGTGGCTGCAAGGGAGAATGCGTGTCACCTGCGGAGGATGGGAAGAGTAGGGGCAAACAGCATGGAAGTGTAACATCTTTTTCTGTTATTAACACCATCTTTCAGAAGAGCTATTCAGTCATGTTTGTATCTATAGGAGTGTTCAGAAGGCGTTGTAAAGAAAATACAAAAAGTCACTTAGATTTATGCACACCAGCTTCACGAACACTTTCATTATTCAACCAAGGTATCAGTTTAAAAACGCCCAGTTTAAGTGTAAGTTAACAAACATTTGCAGAAACCCCAAACACTGGCTTCCATAGCATGGGGCTGGAGAGGCTACAATTATTAAATGTTCAACGTGCTTCTCAGTACCTGTTCCTTAGAATAACTGCTTCACAAGCCTTCTCCTTCAAGACATCCTTAAGGCTGTTTAATACCCTCTTAGCTGTCATTTCAGTTAGGACTCAGCCCTGTGTAGAGTTGCTGAACTAAACCACAGTAGCAGATCTTCACAATTATTTGTAAATGTTGGGATACTCAGAAGATTATTGCACTGGTACATTGCCTTTGGTGCCTGAGGGAAGCGCAAATTATATCTTATCTGCAGGAATAGCTCTGAGGAGACAGATCGTCTTATGAGATGCTGTGGTGCTCATCCCACTTCCAATCCCATCACTAGGATTGTCAGGGTACAATTTATAGCAGTGAGCAGAATGGACGTATCCCCTAACATTATAGCTTCACATGAATCTAATGCATGGGAGATGGATTTATTTTTTTTCCTTCAATGGATAAAGATATCTTCTCATCTGAACCCTTAAACTGATGACATTTCAGAATTCCACTTGGAGAGACAGAAAAACAGATGATCTGTGTTTTTTAAAACTCCTTCTGATAGCTGATGCTTCTTGCCTGTACAGTTGGTTGAAGTATTACTGACATAAAGCATTTCAAACTTCTGTCTATGTATCTGACTCCAGTAAGGTTTGCCTGCAGTTGTCCATACATGACTAAGGAAAATGACTCTTTTCTGAAGCTCACCACTCCAGCATTGCTAGCATTGGAACCTGGAAATTAGGTTCCTAATGTTTCGAAGGGCTGTTCCAGTTTTCAAAAGCACTGAGCTACCTCCAAGTGCCATGGAAGCTGTCACGGGTTTAAAGCCCTGGAAAATGGTCAGGCTAATTGTTTTGCAATCTAAATTTGAGCTCTTATGTACTAAAAAAAACAAGGAAGAAATATATCATGGGCCTTCTTTTTTTTTTTAAGTCATACTTTTATAAACTGACTAATTGAAAACAAAGCTTATTTTTAGCATGGTAGGAGCACATTTATGCTTGTGGTTACACGGTCTGTGTAATTCCCAACTTAGAAGGGTGCTGGTTAATGTACAATTACTGGCCAGTGAGCCATTTACTTTGGCTCCTAATGTAGAAAATAAAATTTGATACATTCTTCATAGCTAATTGGCTGTTTATCTGATGTTTATTGCTAAGGGAGCTACTAAGAGACCTGCTGGTGTACCTTACGGGTTGGGCAACATGGAAGGTTGGCTGACCATGCCAAGGCATTGCAATGGAAGGCTGCAGGGAGCTGCCATCCAAAAACAATGTGAGACTCTCAATCTTGGCTGCCCTGCCTATGTGGAGGCTTAAAGTTAAGGGCATCATCTCACTGGAGAGCCTCAAGGACAGAGGCTGCGCTCAGCACTGCAATTCTTAATTCATTTGAGGCTGGATGTAAGGGATGCCTACCCATAACAGGAGTGAAACTCTGCCTTGCTGGGAAAACACTTCTTAGAAAAGGGGTCTCCTGAGTGGCAAACGCTTTAATATGTGAGCTTTGATTCTATCTCTGTATTTGCTTATGTTTGAGTTTGTTTATTCATGCATTGTTGTGTGAAGTGTGGTGTTGGATGATGTTTTGTTCTTTGTTAAATTGCTAATAAACTAATTAAGCTATTAGAATATTATTTGTGTTGAGGATAGGTCCACATGCATTGAGGTGCATTTGGCTACGTTAACTTTCCACGTTCAGGTCTTCTGCTTTTCCCAATGGGCTCTCTTCCGTGTCCTTGTAAAGAGGACAGAACAGATGCTGGAACTTGGAGAACCTGAAACCCCTTTTGGAAGGAAAGGGAATAACACTAGTGTCCCAGCCAATGTTTTCTCACTCCATAAAAACAAAGTTTGCTGTTCGAAGAAGTTTGGAGAGGTCTACAGGCCAATAACTACTGCTGAGATTTTGTAACTCAGAGGCAAAGCTCTCATTGCAGCACTATGACCCCTGTGGAATCAACGATGCTGCATCAGCATAGAAAAATAGTTTGTCCCAACAGCTCCTTGTTTTTTGCTGTCCGACACAGCTCTCTGCAAAGGCTGGCTTTCTGAAGCAAGCTTCTTTTGCTTCCCAGCTGCCTTCAGGGAAGGAACGGTAATAAACAGCGCTGGTTCCTGAAACTTGGTCAAAAGAAATACATAGACTGACATTCAGTAAAAAAATTAAAAAATAAATAAAATAAATCACTTCTGGTTTTAAATGAAAGGCAGAAAGACTGCTAATCCTAATGTTCTGGCTGCTCTGCAGGTTTTATTGCACAAGGCTCGTTTCTTTGCTGGTTGTAGGGCTGGTGGTGTTGGTAAGGCAACCAACACAATTCACCACAGGTAAAGTTACAGGCGGGACTTGTCTCTTCAGAAATGACCTTCTTCAAACGGAATGTAGCTACTGGCCTGTGTATACAGGAGGAACTTGCCCAGGTTTTGTGGGACAGGGGAAGTGCACCCAGTCTGCTCTGGGCTGGCCATCCATCCTGCTGGGTTCTTCCTGCAGGGCTGTGGGCTCCTCCCAGCAGTGCTGGCATGGGTCTCATGTCCTTTTTGGTTTTGTCTCCCAGATGTGTCCGGTTTGCTAATTCAGGCTCTCGTTGTTTGATATTTTTTCTGTACTCTCCAGCTCCTGAAGTTGTATGAGAAGCTTAGCTATTGCTTAAGGTTTTGGGCTTCAGTAGGGATAGAAAAAAGGTTATAGACATGAATTTCAAATATAACTTCACAAACAAATGAAATGAACCCTTACATTTATTGAGCTTTTACATCTCCTGGTTTTCTAGGGCATCATTTCTGACTTGTGACTATTTGAGGTTAGCAGCACTGCCACTGACTCTTTGTGCATTCAGACTGCATTTATGTTGCTTGGTTTGACATATTCCTGGGAGACTTATTTCCATTCTCTGTGCATTTTGCTACAGCCCGGGCAAGGCAGGAGAGTCTACTTTTCAATTCAGGCCTTTTCTTTTCCCTTCCTTTAGCCTCAACCTTTCTGTCTTTTAGGATACAAACTTGGCTATTATTCTGAAAACACGTTCACTGCTGAGTATAATTATTGGTGATAAGTCATACAGTTCACTGGATAACTGTGAACAAATTGAAAAACATCCCATTGGAAATGGCCCGGTAGGACCGGGGAGGGGGGTGGTTTGATAGTGGCAAGTATTGAAGGAAAAGTCGTATATGTGATAATTCTGAATCAGCATTTTGTGAATGTATCATGGACGCGTTGCCTCTTTTTGAAAACAGAAGAGGAATGTAAAGCTTTTGGTGAATTTTATAAACGGGAAAAAAATTATATCATTAAGACTTCTGTTAACTGTTATGTAGAGCAGTAGGAGACTGAGGCTGGCAGCTGGAGGCTGACACTGCCTGTCAGCTCCTGCCAGATGGTCATCAGTTCTTTTACAGGACACAATTTTACTTAATTCTGCTTAAACTTTTAGTTTCTGATTAATACAAAGATACATAGTGCTTTCTGGATCTTGGCCAAAGGCTCTGAAGTCTTGTAAATGATATTTTACAAGTTTTCTAAAAGAGAAAAGTTAAGAACTCTTTTCTCTGACCAGGTAAATGTGTGACTATAATTGTAATAGAAGGATCCTTGAAGTGTTTTTCTTCACATGCATAGAAGTCCTTTAAGTATCAGGCACCAAAGAACCGTGCCCGAGAAGATCTAAGGTAGTTTTCTGTTTGTAGTATGCTGGAATTTTTTTGTTTCACGAGTGTTTGTCTAATAGGGCATGGTTGAATTGACCCTCTTAAAATCTGCAGTTCAAACTTGAAACAACACAAAGCTGAATCACGCAGGTAAGGGGGTATTACTGTGGATTTACGTGTTTGAGTCTCTTGGCACAGGCCAGACACCCAGAAAAGAGTTTTAATGAGTAGAAATGCTCCCAGATTCTACAGGTGTGCTGCTTTAGACCACAGTCTGAACATGTCTCCCTTCTTTCCTACCCTCCAGTAGACTCACATTGGAACATGTCCAGTGCTGTAATGAATTAAAAGTCTGTAAAATATTTCTCTCCCTCTGCCCATGGTGATTGCTCTTTAACCTGGCAGCGAGGCTGGGCACAAATTCGCACTCAAGGCGGTGACTCACGGGTAAATGTGCTGAGTGGGGAAGTGTGAGCGAGTGTGGGGATGGAAGGTTGGAAAAGTGGAAGGACAGAAAGATGGAAGGAACCCCAGTGCTGCCCTGAAGCCAAGAGGGAGCTCTGTGCCCGGCATGTGGGGAGGAGCAGCCTTGGTGGAGCACAGGAGATGGTGTGGACCACGTGGGCAGGGGGTGGTGTTCCCAGGCAGCACAGAGGCTGTGCCAAACAACACATGCACCCTTGGCATTGCTTACTGCTTCTGTGTCATGCACAATTCCACCAAAGCCAGTGGCACCTCATTAATGTTCAACGGCTGCAAATAAGAGGAGGCTGGGGTGTGTATGTTTCCATAGCTGTATACCGCTGGGCCTGATTCTACTTTTGCTCACACCGGTTTGATAGTGATACAGTTTCTCTGGCTTCCACGATGTGAATCTGTATTTTGCCTGTGTCAGCAAGATCTCAATCAGCTTCATTTATTTCAAAAATGTGTGCCTGCAGCTGCTGGGAAAGGATAGGGCTGTAAAAGAACAGAAGATGGTAGGTGAGAATAAGAAAGGGATCAAGAAACAGCTCAAGGACGGACCTTTGTATTTCTGGTCCTCGTTTGCCTACAGTTGCATTTGTCAGTGAAAAATGCAAGAGATGAAAGAAGAGAATTTCTCTTGAGCTCGTGGTTGTCTTCAGGCAGGGCGGAGCCCTGGGGTATGTCAGGCTCCCTCCTGCCCTCTTTTCATCTCTTCTGTGCGTTGGGAAAAAATACTTCTCTTCCAATACAAAATAGGAAAGATCTACAAGGAAACTGAGCAGATTATTTTTTCCAGTTTGCCTTAGGGTTTCCTGGAATCTTTGCTACTGTACATTTATTTAAAGTAACCCTATCTGTTTAAATACATGCTGATCTTTGGTTGCTCTGAGATCAGAATCAGCCCTGAAGAATGCCTTTTGCTTGCAGTCATTTCTGTATTGTCAGCCCTTCCTGCTCACCCCCCGCCACGCTGACCCTAGTGGTATCAGGTGACAGAAGGATAAACTGCAACACATGTGGTCCTGGTTGGAAAGAAAGTTATGATCCAAACTGATACAGAAATTGTGATCTATTGTCAGTCTCCTCAAGGATGACAAAGCAATCTGTTTCCAAATGAAAGTAGATGTAAGATAAATTCTTTGACTGCTATTATATTTTTCTTGGCACTAACCAGACGCTATTACTGTTTTGCGGCTTTGTCACCACCAATTATGAGCTAAAATAACATCATCTGTTGTAAAGTGTCGTGATCCAAAACTCCGATGCCTCTTTGCAGCGACGTCATTAATAAATAAAATCAACTCCAATGATCAGTTAATAAATGCTTAACGAGACTTTGCGAGGTTGTGTTGTTCCAAACATCCACTTGGGGAGGAAGTTTGGAAAGAAAGACTGCATCCTGCAGTATCAGTACCAGGTGAACTGTCCCTTGACTTGGGCAGTGCGTGCAGCTAAGGGTACACAAGGTTTTGGGAAAGAGTTTTGGTGTGTGCAGTGTTTAAACATCCTGTGTAATTGTCACCATTACTTACCTGAAATGAAAACAAATCTTTCATAGTGAAACGCAGGACGTTACGCAATGAACTGAAATTTATTGTTTCATTTTCTAACCAAGAGCAGCAAATGGAATTAATTAAGGTTATTTTTTGTTGGCTGTCTCAGTTTCATAATAAACATATTTTTAGTTGAGCAATGTGTGTTGATCATGAAAATATTTCAAGCGAAATAAATGAATAAGATGAGGCAGAGTTGTTGTAAACCATTCTGTAATTTTCTTTTTCTTTAATGTAATTTATATCAACATCATTTGTTGTAACTAGTAAAAGTAAAAGCTTTTTAAAAAGATAAAATGATTTACTTTTTTATTGTCTAGACTATATGTAAGCCACTGCTAATTAATACTGCCCTTTCTGATGGCTTTGCAACAGGCGTAACTCAAACAAACCAATTATAAATGATTTTTCAATGTAAACTTTTAACAGCATAGCCTCAGGGCTTGCTCAACATAAAAGTACAATTTAGAAAACATAAGATTTAACTAAGGTCAGGATATATCAGGCGATGATGGATGTAAATGTAAAAACATCTGACTGTGGAATGACAACGTTTTCTTCAAGACTAAGCAAAACGTTGGTGGCAGTGATAAGTGGGATGAAAAATAGCCTGGAATGGAGCAGCCAGAAGGTTTGGCTTTGGGGTCTGTTTGCTGGACTTTATTGGTGGTTTTTTTTTGTTTTTTTTTTAGTTTCCCCGATTGTTTTGGTTTTCTTCAGCATTCTGGAAGTCAGAGTCCCAGAGGTGGAGCAAGCAGGCTAGCGTGAGTTTTGTAACTGTTTTCTACTCCATGAGAAGGTCAGACTTTTCAACATCATTTGCTGTCTTGGGGTGTGGCACTGATTCTTTTGGCTTTGAGTTTCCAGCTACCAAAGGGAAAATGTCCTGGCCCTGCAGTGCAGAGCTCTGCTCCAGTAGATCCTAACGCTGCATCTCTAAGCTTGGATGGGTTAAGTCTGCAGCAGAGATCTCTGATTGACTAGGTGGTGGCTGACAGCTCTGCTCTGTCTTTAAGACTATTCATCCTCATTGTCTGTCTTTCAACATCCTGCCTGAAGCTGGCATGGGCTGTGCATCATGTGCTGTATCTAATTTGGTGGAAGCGGTCACATGTCCGTGGTGGGATCTGTATCAGATTTGTATGGCCGAGTCATCTGGTATCAATTCCTGCAGTGAAGCCTCCAGAGCTGCAGCCCCTGGTGTGCTCCCACACCCCACCTCCCCTGCTGTAGCTCAGATACATGCACCCAGTGATCACACAGGTGTTGGGAAAGATTCCTTCTGCTGTTTGCTGTAAATATCTTAAGAAACTGGAGCTCGGTTGTTGGTTGCTCTTCTGGGGGGTTGTTCTCCTTCAGGAAGTCCATGACTGCCTCCCTCCACCTGTGGTGTCATTTTTTCTCTGTAGTGTTGTCCTGTTCCTACATCTTCCTTCTCTTTTTTCCTTTTCCTTTTCCTTGTCTTTCTCTTTCTTTTTTTCTCTCCCTCCAAGGGCCTGGGGTTCCAGCACCTCTTCACTCCCGTGCTACAGCTGGGCGTGTATCAGCCGAGCTTGGGCTGAACACTTGTCCTTTTGCTGGAGTAAAATCTGGATTTGCTAATGAAGACTAATTCACTTTAATTTTAATAAAAACACTGCCTTCATCTGTGTTTGTTAGAATTCCAACCTTATTGACCAAATACTGGATTTGTACTGTGACTTCGTTGCTGGTGAATCCCAATGGGTACTACTGGGGAAGAGAAACCTTACAGTTAGTTGAGTTAGAAATACTTGTATGATCTGCTATTCCACTCGTTTGTTCTATCTCATTGTGAGTGTGGTGGTTCTGCTGGGGTGGGCTGTGCTCCTTTCTCCCATGATCTGTAATTATGGGGATAGGATTAATAAGCACACATTTCATCCGGGGCCCCAGCTCGATGACAGGGTGTTGTTCAGTGAGAACACAACGGTGTCCTTGCTTGCTGGGAGAGCAAAGGCAGCACACACAGTGGAAATGACTGAAAATAAACATGTGGGAGCTTAAGCTCTCTGGAATAGGTCCCTTACTCCTGCTTGTTTGGGCAGCAGTTCTGGTGACTTTTTGCCTGTTGTACCCAGCTGTGCTGCTACAGAGGCAAAGCTGCTGTGGTGCCAGAGTTCATAGCCTCTGTACGTGAAGTAGGGGACAGAGCAGAATGCTTGAGTTTTGGCCCAGGCTCAGGCACCAAGTGCCCCTCCTGGTGCCAGCCTCTCCTTGGTGACATCCCTTTCTGTCACATGTGTGGGTGAAAACACTGCATGATGCTCTCCGTATCTTGCTAACGAAGGACTCTTTTCTTCAAGACCTGCAGGTAGTGTGTTACCAGTATCCTCTTTGTTTTTTTTTTTTTGCATAATACATTTAGTTTGTAACTTATATGGAGAGTAATTTGGGAGTGTTTTGTGTAGGACATTTCATTTTCTTGTTACTGCTACTGCTGGAGGTAATGAGAACCTATTCTTTATCTAATGAAGTAGATGGGAAGGGGAACTGGGTGCCCAGACTTTGGGTAGGGGGGCCGCAGGGCTGACACTGTGCTTAACAATTGACACAGACACCATGCTTGTGTTGTTTGTCAGCAACAGAAGGTGCTTTGGAAGAGAGGAACAGTATTTTTGAGCAGAGCCTGCTGAGGTGAGCTTTGCTCCTGCACGCCCAGGCCTTTTGCTTCCATTATTCTAGGCCTTTGGGCAGTTTGTAAAATAGCAGTATTTATTATTTCTCTGTCATAATTTTAATTAATTCTATTATCTATTGTGATATTTCTTATTCTCTGTTTATAATTTTTTAATGGCTGAAACTGTCAAGATATGAGGAAATATCGAGGCAGAAGTTTTTAGGGCAGCAAACAAAAGTCATTAGTCCATCACTGACATCATGCTACATAAAACAACACTTACTGATGCAGGTGCTGCCTTGAAGTTTCCACCTAGGTGCTGTTCCTTGTGCTTGGCACACATACAGCAGCACATACATGTGCAGAGGCACTCACACAGGCAGAGGCATGGTGATGTCCATAGTGCCCATCAGTGGCCCCAGGCTGGGCCCAGCACCCACCTGTCACCCACCCTCACTGCCATCCCAACTTTGCTGTGGTTGGTTGCACCAGAATACTTTCATTCTGCCAGTACCACTCCACAGCTGGCCCCACCATCCTGACAGCCTCTTGTCTCCCTCTCCTTTGTCATCTGCATTAGCTCAGTATTTTAACCCCATTTTTCGCCTGCTCTGCTTCAGTGGTACTTGTCCAACATCTGCTCAGATACGCCTGGCGAGGAAATGCCCTGCAAATCGCCTTGTGGTTTGCAGAGTGAATTCCCTAATGATGCTCTCATTAATAGTTCTTGCTGCCAAACGCTGTTTGCTTTTTCTTTCAGAACTGTCTGCATTAATAACAAGTACCTCCACTTGGAAATTATTTACATGAAACATTGTTCTCACATCACTGCCACTGACAGCGGCTCCGGACTGGGTGAGAGCAGGACACCGTGATGAATTCACCCCCACCTACCTTCCTGTGCTGTGTGAGACCAGGAGAGCTCGGGGACTTCAGAGCAAGTAAATCCTGGGAGAAGCAGAACACTTCCTTGCAACAAGGGCTGGTTGCACAGTTTGGGCAGACGAGCTTGTCAGGGATGGTGCTGCACTCCATCTGAACCTGTGGGAAGTGTGCCTGTTCCCAATAAGTGCCGTGTGTATTTATGTGGCAGTCATTGTGCTTTGCAAGAGGGGAGTCACAGAAATAATTAGTTAAGAGCGTGAGGTTTTTGGCACAGATTCCCTTTCTCAAGTAGCTGTGATGTTCATATATAAGAAAAATTGATTTGGCATCTAGACAGGATTTCAGCACGCTCATGGTTATGGAAATCAGCTATGGGCATGGAGGAAATCTGTATATTGATTCATAAACTGACTTGATGACTTGTTCATGCTTTAATATTTTCATGGGCTTTTACCCAAAATAAAAATGTCAGTAGGTACCACTTGACTGTGCTGCAGCACCGCCTGAAATGGTGGGAAGAATGCAGGGAAGAAAAGGGATTTCCTACTAGACAGAAGCCTGTACTGTTTGTAGTAATTATTTCTTTTCCTACAAGAGAGGGGTTTTTTTGTTTTGTTTTTTTGTTTTTGTTTTTTTTTTTGCCATTACCCTTGCTTATTTTGTTAAACTGTGCACTTAAATAACACCCCTGGGAAGATCATTACCCGTGAAATCCAACCGAGGTTATGTAGGAGGATTTGGGAATAGCCACAGACCTTTTCAGTGGGTAGAATTTGGTCTGGACACAGATGAACACTTGGAAACCATACTACCTCACGCAGAAGTGCACAGATCATTGCAGAAGTGTCTCTCTGGAGGAAGACTGAGGTTCATGGACATTGTTCTCTGAGAACTTGAGAAGATCTGACTGCAGCTGGGGCTGCAGTGTGTGGCAGTTTGAGGAGTATGTGCTTTGGCACAGTCCAGCAGGGCAAGAACTAGCTTCAGTGTTGGCTCTTCTTTTTGGTCAGAATGGGTAGGTGGTGTTTAGCCAGCACCCATGTTTCACCCCTTGTGAGAAACACCTGCTACTATCCTGTCTCTTCACAAATACTTTTCTCTGCAGGTTTAAAACCTGAATCCCTGAATAATGCCTCCTGATTTTCTTCGGGGACCTTCCAGCACTGGCCAGTCCTGACCCTATCTGACTTCAGGTATGTGGGGCTCAAAATGGAGGCTGTGTGGCTGCTGCTCATTTTAAATGAATGCAAACTACGTGGTGTATAATTTCACACAATATCATGGTGTGAGAATGAGTGTCCAAATGCTGATCTCATTTGCATCAGTGTGCTTCGCTTCCGTTGTGACTTCGATATAAAATCAATGGGCATAAGGGACAATACAGCCCAGTGCGTGTGCTCTACCATAGGGGAGTAGAATTTTCTCCATAAATAACATCTCTTTTGGCAAGACACAGGAACAAAACTGTGAAAATCTATACTTTATCGAGCTGAACAGTTCAGGAAAGATGCTGTATACGTAACAGCACATTTTGAATGTGTAGCTTGTTCCTTGTGGACAAAATCTTCCTCTAAGACAGTTGGTTAATCGTGTTCACAGTAATCCTGTAATGCAGTTTCCCCAGTTGGGGGTGTAGATTAAAAGACCCGTGTTTGGGCACAGCACCCTCTGAGCACTGATGGGGAATCCAGGGAGATGCCTCCATGTGGGCTGCTGGGAACATGGAGAGATGTCCATGCGCTCAGGATAAGACAAGAAGGCCATTTTGTCATTTGGTGGTTGGCTTCTTGCAGCTTATTAAGTAGTCTGCCAGACTTGTGGCTAACGAGTGATTTTAATGTAGTTTGAAGGCAGCTTTTGTTTCCCTCAACCGCTACTTTAAGAAAGATCCCATAAAATTAATTGACTGATGAACTGTATAATTGATGCTGTCTACACAGTGTGCACCAGCCAAAACTGATGGGTAGTGAGAGCACTGGCATCCTGGAAGGGGCTGTGCTGGACCCTGCGGAGAACCTCTGCTCGCCCTCCCTTTATGCTCTTGGGTAGGAGAGGGCATGTTTAGTTTTCTGCTTACTCTATTCCCTTTTGTACTTGCTCATTTGCTGGGTGCATAAAGGAGAAGAGGTCACTTGTGCACATGGGATAAAGAGGTATTATGAATTCTAAAGTGTTTGCTTTATGGGGAAAAGCACACCGAGCAGGAAAGCGCAGGAACATAATGTGTGAAATTTTAATGAATGCTGTGCCAAGTGTGTGTGCATTTTTTTTTCTACCTGTAGCAGCTTTATTCATTTGGGAGAGTACTGCGTACAAGATATTCTTTAGTAGTATGCTGGCTGCTGTTTAGTTTTAATAAATTAAATCCTTTATATCAATGTAATATTCTTTAGACAAGCACTTCCAAGACAGATTAGAAATGAACTTAAGGGGATTAAAAGCTTCTCTTGCTAAAAACAATGTTTCAGATGGGAAATCCACTTATTTATGTCACTTTCAGTGGAGTACATTTGTCTTTAATACATTTCTACTGCTACAGAAAGCAGTGCTTTGCCCATGACTGCAGCCTTTCTGCTCTGCTTTACATACACAGCAATGCTTATTTTCTTCAGTACTGTAAGTCGCTTTGGGTAAGATTGATGGCTTCCCATAAAACTGCGAGCAACCATTTTCTTTGTTATTTCACAAAAACAAAAGATTTACTGGATCTGGAGTTTTAAATAGCCTCTGTAAAATAGGAAACTTTGTGAGTGGAGCGTGTGAGCAGAGAGAAAAGCCTGCTTTGATATTTCCCTTACCGCCCTGTAGCAGGCTGCAAGCATCTTCTGGAACGTTCTTGTACTTTGCAATCCTGGACATCTTGGGAGCAGCAGGCCCAGGGAGAGCCTGCTGAGCCCTCACCAGCTGTGTCTGGGCTGCTCTGAGTGCGTGGTTCAGTGGCACAACCCAGTGCTCAGGCCTCTGGTACCCACTGAGCAGACCTGATGGAGCAGCAGGGCTGTGGCAGTGTTGCCCTCCAAGGTCTTGCTGGGGTTTGAACAGCATCTGGAGGCCTCAACTTGAGGCTGGAGGAGCAGCTTCACTGCTCCTAAGTCACAAAGAGCAGGTCTGGGAGCAGCTGGCTGCCCCCATCTCCCCACACCATGGGGTTTCTGCAGGGCAGGACCCAACCCTGTGGGGTAAATCAGGAGTCACTGCAGTCTTTGGACTGCAGAAGAAACGAGTGGGGTAAAATCCAAATTAGAAGTATGGGAAATTGATGTTTTAATTGGAGGCCTTTCAGTCTTTTTATTGTTGCCACTTGCATACGCAACCTTGGAAGTAGAGTAGTTGCTCCTTACCTAGCAGCTTGGTTATAGCTTGATCTCAGCAGAGGGAAAGGCCTGAGCCCTCAGCACAGGTATACCTTGGCAACTGCATCTCTGACATAGCACTGAATTTTATCTTTTTAGGCACACTTCCCTCCATTGTTAGTCAAATCTGACTCAAAATCTCTCCTGTTTCATGATGTTCTGTAAAGTATTTGTTTAAACAGTTTCCAAGTAAGTTATCTCCCAGTACAACAAGATCGTTTCCATCGGTGCTTTTGGGCCACTGATGCTCCAGACTCTCCTGTCTCATTTTGTCCACTGTTCAGCCACTGTTCCTATTCATTTCCCACACCTAGAGAGTCATTCTCAGATTGAATCATGGCTGATGGCTCAAAGCAGTGCTCCAGGACTGAGTTTCATGACTCCTCTGGCATTCAGAAGTGCCCTACAGTGAGGCTTCGTATCAGCCTCATATTCCTAAGACTGCACAAGAACAGGCAGCTTAGATTAAACCACTATCTCTATTTTATCTTATTCTGTGCTGTTTTACTGCCTGAGACCAGATTTAACTCCTCTCCCCCACAAAACTTTTTTTCTGTTGCTGATCTTGCCATTTATCAGACTTCTAAATCCTTACCTATTGCTCACGATAATAGGAGTTGACTGAAGTTTCACCACTGGTTTCACAGTGGAAATGGTAGGTTACTTTTCTGCTGAATATCAATGGGCTCTGCTATCAGCATAACTACTATGTATGCTGGAAACAGAACCTATATACATCGCTACACTGCTGATCAGAAAAAGAAGAAAACTTATCATTCAAGAAAAAAATATATAATTAGGATCAGGGCTGGATTCTCACTGGGAAATGTGGTGTAAAAATGCTTCTCATTTTAAATTAAGCTTTCGATGGCAAGTGCTTGGCTTTCAACAACTCCTCTGAAACTCTTTTAATTGAAGTTCCATGAAAATCTGGGGAGTTCAGCTCAAGTTCACGTCCCAAACCCATCCTGATTTCATTAAAGATCTGATCTTTCTTTATTTGCCAATAAAATATATATGTGTGTGTGTGTGTATAAATCAGTATCTGCTCTATAACTGGTTTTTATTGTTTTTATTATTATTATTATTTATTTAAAGGTACAGTTTCCCTTCTCTTTATGAAGGATGAACTCTGCTCTCTCCCTGTAATGAGAGGGGAGGGACAACCCAAGGGAAATCCTTCCCATCCCCCCACCCGAGGTCTGGATTTTGGATTTGGGACAGACTTTCCTGCTGCTTCCCTGTTGCTTCCTTGTGTCTTGCATTGGCTGTGGCACCCTCAGTGCTTACAGAGCCAACATCAGAGGTGACAGGCTCTTGGTGGCTTGGGGGAGGTCAGCATGGTCTTGGGCTGGTTGGCCCAGGCCCTGTGTTACCCCGGTAGAAATGGCAGAGCCCCAGGGGCTGGGGCTGAACATGCCCTGGTCAGACTCAGGGTATGTCAGTTCTGCTTGCACGTCACCATTTTCTTTTCCTGTGCCTAAGGCCCAACAAAGGTTCTGATTATTTGGGAGGGTCTTGTTCTGGGATGACATCTGGACAGCGCATTCATGATTTTCTTTCATCCTTTTCCCAAGCTTTGTCCCACTTCCAGCCGCAGTGGCCAGATGTGCCTGTAACCAAGGGCTGAGTGCACACAGCCTGCTTGTGCCAGGGCATGACATTGCTTCGCTTCAGCAGCACAGCAGTGAGGCAGGCCCCAGAAATGCCATCCATGTACCCGAGTTTTTCTTCTTCACTGCCTATGGGACCAGGAGGAGGGTTCCTGGGACCTAACAGAGTCGTGCTGTTATGTTGTGTGGGACTCAGTATGCAAACCTGTTGAAAACAGTGTAACTGCTGAATTCCCGGAGGCAGAGAACAATAACACACAAGTGTCTCAGCCCCATGTGTAGCAGCACACGGATGATTACATGCACAGCTCTCCTGCGAAGTACTCAGCCATCTGAGCATCCACGTTTGTGTTTCATCCCACTTTTCTTTTGTTTTATTCTCTTGTGATTGCAGCTACCTGTTCACAGCCTCCCCTGTGAGCCTGTGTGTTGCTATCTGCAGTTCTTGTGAGGCACAGTTTGGCGTTTCTGATCAAGGTCCAGCTGGAATCTCACATCTTTGTTTCATGTATTTAATATACTCAGAATGCACTAAGTGACAGTTTATAATATCATTATCAGCAGTTAAAGACATTATAACTTCAAGAAACGAAAAGAAAGTGCGGCCATATGTGGAAATGCTTTATTTTGTGCACTTTTAACCCTCACAATAGCTCAGCTGCAGAAATGGGGACAGCAGTGAGAGGCAGGAAAACAAACGCTATGTCTGCAAAATCATTTTTCAGCTTTCCCTTCGCTGTTGTCATGAAAGAGTGCTGTGCTGTTTGGATGGTAAATAACAACCAAGAACTAATTTATTTTTGTTCATAAAATTATTTCTTGAATTGGATTCAAATGTGTTCCTTATTACACGGTTTGATAATTCAGTGATGCTTTCCCCCCATAACATACGAGCTGATTTAAACCTTCACTCTAAACAGCCTCAGGCTTATTAAGAACAGTGTGGACTGAGTATGGATTAGGTTTAAAAGTAATAAAAAAGTAGACCTGTTGGTTAGGTGAAAAATTCACTATCAGATTCCTGAGTGCAGCTTTCTTTTCATGTGCAAACTGCATTAAATGAGGCATTTAATTCAACAAATCCATAGTTCTGATCCACCAGAAATAGAGACTGGGTTAGTTCAATTTGTAACAAACGATCTCCATATGATCAAAGTCCTGAGAGCTGATTCCAACATACTGCTTAAATTAGTCTAACACCGAAGTGTTTGGCTCTGGGACAATATTTGGAATGTCTTACCAGAAGAAAAATTCCTCTGCACACATGGTTCCAATATCGGGGAATGCCAACCTTGCTTTTTAATGGGCTGACAGGGAGCCTCCGTGCTAACTTTCTGACTCCAAAAAGTTCTTGTGCTGTCACCCGCAAACCAGCTTGGATAATTTTTCCTTGGCTTCCTTATTAAAGCCTGAATGAAGGGATTGTGTGGCTTTCTTAATGTCACTTGGTCTGCTTGCCATAAATTCAAGCACTCATGATGAAAGCTCCACTTATATTTCGCTGGGAAATGGAATCAAGGAGAATGCACCCTCGTTCACAATAAATAACTAAAGTTGAGTTATTAAGTGTATTTCATATACCAGCGCCTTATTACATCAGCAGTTTAGATAATGGCTTCTTAAAAATATTTCTCCACTGCAGTCCACGAAGAGCGGGTTGCACACAGGCGTCCCTGTGCACAAGAACCGAAGCAGCTGGCTCCAGCAGTAACTTAGGGCTGTATGAACCAATAGCAAATATTTACATTTTTACATGCTGCTGTCTGTTTAGATTACGCAGCCGTCGTGCTCTCGGCAGCGAGCAGAGGCGGTGTTTGCTCGCCCCTGCCAGGAGCATTTGTTTGCTGTGAGCAGGATGCGAGCTGCTGCGGCCCCGTGGCTGGCAGTGTGGTGTCCGTGGCCATGGGGGGCTGGGTGCCCCTCCACTCTCGTTTCTCAGAGTAACCCGCTGCATTTTCCAACACCTCAGCTGATTCCCTCTGTTCATATGGATCGTCCTAATGTGGAAGTGGTTGGTCGGATGAGGCTAGAAGGATGCACATTTACACACCTTGAGTAGCCGTTATCCATCTTTGAGTTTTTACACCACTACTAGATGTGCACGTGTATGTAGGTGACGTTCAGCTAGGGGCAGTGAACGCCCCGATTAGCGCGTTATTGTTGCAGCTTCGCAGCTCCCTCCTCGTTGGTTACGTCGCATTTCGGACAATGAGATTATTTTTCAATCTCTGCTAGGCACTGTGTGGTATTTTACAGCAGCTGGAAGAGGAGGAGGTGGAATGATGGAAGGTTGGCACTCAGAAATTCACTAAAACCCCTGTTTTCATGGTTAACTCTTTCGAACAGGTGGCTAAGTAAGCCAATTAAGCAGACTTTAAGAACAAATTATGATAGTAATCCATTGTCTGGGATCACTGAAATGCACTGGGTGGAATCTGGTCCCCAGAGCTGCCTGAATAATGAAAATCTATTTTGCTGTAATTTTATTGTTTTCCTATCTTCACGAAATGTTCCAAGGAGCTCTGTGAGCTGCGCTTCAGGGCTCACAGCGGCCCCGTAGCACGGGCTGCTCCTGGCTGGTGGTGTCCACCTCAGCCCCTCTCCTCTGCATGGTCTTGCTCTGAAGTGATTAAGAAACAAACCAATGATCGATGGGCATCGTGGTGTGTGTGATGGGGGAGGCAATGGGAAATCTGGGTTTTGAGAATGTCATGATCTGATTCAGCCCCCACTGAGGACAATGTATGGCCCACTGGCTTGGGTACTGTCAGAGAACCCCAGGACCAGCGCTGTGAAACCATCCTTGCTCTCTCTGCTCAGCTCCCTCTGCTGAGCCCCTGCCTTTGCAGTTTGCTTTGTTTCCCTTTTTTTTCCCCTTCTAAATCTGGGACAGAAAGGAGTTGTGCAGAATTATTTCAGGCTATCGTATGGTAACAACTCTGCGTCGCCACATAGGGCCGCGTGAACCGGTGACCTAGTGACAAAATAAATTACGTGCGAGCTGAGGGCTGGAGATGGTGAGTGGCAGAAGAATGGTGCTCCAAACTGTGTTCAAGAGATTCTGTATTCGTTTAAGAAAAGTGACTGTGTAGCCAATTTATTCATTTGACAAGTTCCTTTTTAACCATCTTAATTCACCATTTAGCCTACAGTGCCCATCATTAGTTTATTAGATATTCAACGAAAGAGATTTTAGCATAAATACGGTTCCACAGAGGATTACTGCACAGCGAATCTATTCTTTTAACCCTCTTCTTTGGATACCGAGTATTTGTTGAAGTGGACTCGTATTTACTTAGTCCCTTAATGAAGTCTAGAAAAGCTTTTCTGCAAAGGGAATATTGTTTTGTAAAAATTAGCTTACTTAAATAGCTTTCAAAGCCATCTCGGAACAAAGGTTTCAAAGGTAGAGCGCCAGCCTAATATTTGCTTTTTACACCGTACGGTAGTTTAGACTTGCCAGAAAAAGCACGCTTGCTTTTTTGTGTTGTTTTGTTTAAATTTCTCTGTTCCTAGTTGTGAGATATATATGTCATTTCTAGGGGTATGGAACTAATTGAGGAATATGTCCTGCCCTTGTTGAGGTGAACAGGGCAGATAAATAAAAACTCCATTGGACATAAATCTCCTCCACTAACATCAAAGAAACAGGATCCTGCTAAGTGTATTTGTATAATGCAGTAATTTATGCAAAAAGCAGCTTTTGTCAGCAATGCAACAAAGCAGCTTTGATAAATGTCCCCTAATTTATTGTCATGTATCTCAAATCAAAGTAAAACATTTACAGCCTGCACACTGAAGGAACCCAGGCCCAGGGCACTTAAAGGGTTTCTCTCCCTCTCCATCTCCAACCCCCTCCCCCCTTCTTTTTTCTTAAAGTACATAAGGCTAAGTTGGGCAAAAGGTTAAAAAGGCTCTGTTTTGAATGCTAAGTACTTTATACAAATTATGGGGAAAATAATAACAGAGCTGCTTAAAGAATGACAGAAAAGCCTGTACAAATTCAGATTAAAAATCCGCTTAGCTTTTCTCTTCTGGGTGATGTTTAACGAATCATAATGCAGACACTAATTGTGTTTTACAGGGACAATCCCAGTGTCTCGGGCTCTGAAAAATGAGAGAAACCATGACTGGAAATGGTAAGTGTTTGGCTGCAGTGCTTTGCTGCCCTTCCCATGTCTCCCGAGCAGGAGCCTTGCCCATGTGGAAGTCAATCCAAATGGTGTTACCACTGACTTAGGGATAAAAATGAACGCCCAAGGAGGAGAAGGCCATGTGCCAAAAGCTGCATCCCCACTGCTGGTACAGAAACCCGCTGACCTGAGCTTCTCCCAGCTTCTAGGGAGCTGCAGTGGCCCTGCCTACAAAGCGGGTCCCAGAGGACCATTCTACAACTGAAGCATCACACGGTGAGGTGTGACTGATGAGGCAGGATCTGAATCGGGGTGGCCAAGGTGCAACAGGTGAGCGCATCCCCAGCTCCATGGCCTCTGCCACACTGGGTGTCCTGGGTCAGGCCACGACTGGGGATTGAGCAGCTCCAGCAGCGGGAATGAACACGGTAGGGCCATGGACCGTCGTGTGGCCATGACTGGGGACAAAAGGGGCAAATTGCCACCCCTCCCTATGCACTGGGATGCTGTCCTGCTGAGGAGCAGGAGCTCACTCAGGACAGACTGGAGCTGGTTCATGGCAGGGACACTGCCGAATGCTGATGAATTAAAAGTATGTGGGCTTGTCAGTCACCCACACTGCCTTCCAGTTACACAATCCAAAGTGATATGGCTGCCTCTTGAGCCCCTTTGATATTTAGGGGGAGTGATAAATTCAGCTCTGTATCTGCGGAGATCCAGAGAAGCTCCACATGTCAGATAGCATCAGAAGTAGACAGCATTTCTATGTTTTTTACTTAGAAAGCTCTGTTTATAATAAACCAAACATACAGCTTCAGGAGTATAATATCCTTCGAGTGGAGTTGTTTCAAAGTGTTTTACAACCCATCTGGTAGGCTGACTCCAACTATTAGGCGTGTTCTTGGAGAAAATGCTTTATTCACACAGATAGAAGTATGTTTCTGGTACTGCAAAACCAGAAGAATGAAACCTTGCAAATCCAGGCCTGCTGCATCATAAAACAGACATGAGTTCACTGAGAAAGTGAAAAGGAGATGTTGTTTTTTAAAAAAATGTTCTACTTTCTTTGTGTAAAGTTGTGCCTGGGGGGAGCAGAGCCAGCACCACACCAGCACTCATCGGCACGTGGAGCTGCTCGCTGCTCGGCCTGTGCATAGCTGCTTGCTGCTGACATCAAGGCACGCTCGGGATATAAGTCAGTGTATGAGTTTAGTTCATAATTGCTGGGGTTGTCATGGAAATTTTAGAGAAGGATTCTGCAGCCACAGTGATTGAAGTGAGAGCTGTTTGTGTCAAAAGCACTGAAGTTGCACTCAGCGAGGCTAACTGCGGGTGCTGTGAAAGCAGTGCCTGACCACCGTGACACCTCCATCAGCTGCAGAGCTCAAGGGGCAATCTCCAGGAGCAGGTGAGTTAGAACTACGGCATCACTGACATTCAGTATCTCTTGCTGAATGCTTATGGGGACCAACCAGTGGATGTGAGCACTGCAAGGTGGGGGGCAGTGCGTTTCAGCAGTGGTGACAATGACAGTGGTCACCTCTGCTGGTCAGATTTGTGCAGGCGTGGCATGCGGGCTCTTCTTGTCCATTGCTGGTGAAAATGCAGAGCTAATGGTGGTGAGTGTGTTGAAGAATAGTGTTTGTCGCTGGTCATGTGCTTTATCAAATAGTGTTATTGTGCTCTTTGAATCTATATAGAGATTCTATATGTGGATATATAGAGACAAATGTGTGTACATAGCACTACGTGTCCGTATAAAGACATCGTTGTGTCTGTATGTTAGCTCGCAGTGTGTTGCTGGAGTGAGGGGTTTGCTGTAGGGAGCATTGCTCAGGGCTGTGGCCTTGTGAGGGCACAGCAGGTGACTCTGGTTTACTCAGCAACGTGCAGGGTGGACAGTGGGAGCCCTGCCTGCAGCACAGAGCTGCACAGGGTTCAGGGGACACAGGCAGCAGGAGCTGCACTGGGCTCTGTGTGCAGCTCAGAGCTGGCGGGTTCCCACATCTGGTACAGGAGGTCAGAGGAAGTCCTCAAAGTAAAGATAAAAGTACATTTAAAATGTGCACATGTAGCAGCAGCACGGTCGGCAGAGCTGTTAAGGAGGTATGTCACATTAAAACCAGTCTCTTGCAGGCACCAGCAGAGCTGCTCCTCGATGGCAGTCGGGTGGCAGCCAGCACCCAGAGGGACAGTACCTTCCTGTCGCTGTCACTGCTGCTTGCTCTGTGCTTACTGCATCACTGAACTGCTTCCCTGTGTCTTAGCACTGAGAGAAATGAATGGGAGCTTTGCCTCCTCCACGCTAAGATCTGAAGGCACCAGGTGTGCTTTGCACAGCCCAAGCAGCAGCAGCTCGGGATGCACAGCACACCGTGCCCGCAGTGCCCGGCCTGGGGACAGCCCTCCCCTCACCCCACTCACCCTGCTCTGCCACCATGGTCCTGCTGCACAGGGTGCTGGCCATGCACACTCGCCCCGTGCCCTCCTGCATCCGTTTCCCCCTTCTTTTTGCATTGAGGCTTTGTGATGAAATTTTATCCCAATACATTTAAAGCACAGACAGCTGTGAGTAGCTGTTAAATAGACACAGAGAAGAGCTCAGTCCAAAATATGCGTGTTCAACACAGTGCTTTAGCTATAAGTTGTGCTACGAGACCGCAGAAATGAAGGAAGCCAAACATATTAATTGTTAGAAATGGGAACACTCTGGCTGTAAAGGCAGGCGTCCTCTCACAGCTCTTGCTTACATGTCGTGCTGATGGCTCAGTTGCTGAAGTGCCTTTATCTCAGCACATTTATTTGGGAGCGGGACATTTGACACACGGTTTCGGCTTATTATATAATGCTTCAATAAGAAGGAAATGCAGATTACCAATAATGATCCTTCTAATTCAAAACACAACCAAAATCAAACTTTCTGAGCAAAGAAATGGAAAGAGATTTCGTTTTTGTCACATCTCACGAGTTAATGTGACACACGCTTTTCAAAGGAGTTCATGTTCAGTGCGAGCAGGCCAAATAAAGCCACACAACAAACCACCCCTGCCCCCCATCTCAGAACGTGGCATTAAAACCACATGGGCTTTAAATTCTTGTTCTTGTACTCAAAATTGCATTAACAGACTCTGACCTCAAGACTAAGGCACATAATGTTTGTGAGGGCCCAGCACTGCTCCTGCGTACTGCCCGAGTGAGGCCCTGCTGATGTCATAGCAGCCCGCACATGTCTCGTATTAATGGTATTTTCCTAATAGCATTAAAGCCTGCCTACCTGGCTATTGAGTTACCCCATTTAGGGTAATTTGCCCAAAAGCCTATTGAGCATGTGAACAACCGTATCATTTTATAACACTTAGTTTTACGATATCACAAATCAAAGCAGGCTGACAGTCTGATTCCAGAACTAGGAGTTTTCAGTCAAACAAAAAAATAATCTGCTGTGTTCCTTGAATAATTTATTATCTAGATTGTTGTTGTATTTTCCACATGGAATTGATGAAGAAAATTTTTGTCTTTCCTAAAGAAAGTTCGGATGAGTGAAAATTCACACATGGAAAACAAATGAGCATCGAGAAGCACTCCTTGTGGTTAATGGCTACTTGGTAGGATGCCACAACTCCTACGGAGCCTTAAAATCACGTAAATTGTGCCCATAGTGGCAGCTCCCTTTTGCTGGAGTCCCACAACGAGCACCAAATGGTGGAGTGGTGCAGAACTGCCAAATCCCATGTTTCACCGCCTGGTTCCTCCCAGTTCAGCAGCCTCGTTCCCAGCACAAGGGCCCCACGCCCTTTCTCCAGCTCTCCTCCCAGCCCTGTGTGCGGGGCCTGATCCTGCCCGTGGCACAGGGCTCTGAGGGCAGCGCCTGCCGCGGGGTCAGTGTGTCACTGAATGGCAGCGGTGGCGGCAATGGCACTCACGCGTCTTCGCTACGCACCTCACTGCAAGGAATGGAAAGAATTGGGCCTTGCAAAGGAAATAATGGTAGAACAAAAGCGTTCTTCTCCCGTTCGGTTCTTTCGATAAGATCACTCGTGGAACTCAGAGGTTAGGACACGTGCCGCTCGCTGTGCGCCAGATGAACAACTGCTGAATTCTGTGCTAGAAAATTGGGCTGGATTACACAAATATCTGTTAAGATGGGGATAAATATTTATAAACAATCTTCCTTGCAGAACACGTCTCCATCATTCATTTCCCTGTGATGAAAAATCTGGAACAATGGAACTAATGACTACATTGTTCCAAAGTTAAATCGTATATCTAATAAGGAAAATACTAAAATGAGCCAAATTCTTTATGAACACAACAGCAAAGCAATTAAAATAAATGTGATTTTCCAGATCAAAACTTCTGGCTGTTAATTGCTAGATGGCACCTATCCTAGTCATATGAGTTTCCCTCGCAGCTGTTTTTATTTCACGATACATTCTGGGCTCCCCAGAGCTGTGCTGAGCTCGGACGCGGCGGCAGCGCGCCCGGACAGCTGCATGGGGCTGCGGGGCTCACGATGTGCTGCTGGGACACTGCTTGCCCTTTGCTTGCAGTGGGGATGGTTGGTGGGCACGCACATGGGTTGCTGCCATGCTCTGGGGGACCGCGCTGTGCTTCCCCAAAAGGATATTTTGGAGGACGTGCTTCAGTTGTATGCTTTGTCCTAATCGTAGTATCTGGTTGAGCTCACGCCCCTACCTTTTGCACTCTGCAGCTGACCTTTTGTTTATGGGTGCCCTAGTGCAGCAGCAGTGGGGCAGAGGGGCTGCAGCCCCACCACGGCCCGGGCACTTTAAGCCACCCCACCCCAGAGCTGAAACTGCACACTGGAAATCTGGCACGCTCCAACCAGCTTTACTTGAAGCTGCACTTTGGTATCTGTAGGTTATTAATGAGATTAAAGAACTCCGTTACAGGGAATGACAACTGCAGTTTGTCCAACATTAAGCAGATATTGGCATCCTAAGGTGTGAGTTGGGAGGCAATGATCTCAGATATTGAACAAACTAAAGCCATGAGCAATATGATATTGATTAGACAATGGGTATTGTATTTACCCACATAGCTTTATTGGGTGAGGCTCAATGTGATGTGTTTTTATTTGGGAAACTTAAGGAAGATAATTAAAAATGCTGTAAGGAGAGCCCAGCAGCCTTTGTGCTTTGCTTTTTAAAGGCTGCAGATGTCCTGTCTTCTTTCTTTAAAACGGCATGCGCTCCCTCTCCACCTTCCAAAAGATCAAGGGTAATAATAACAACAATAATAATACAGTGTCCTGGAATTTTTCTACATGCCTCAGGAGAACATTTTAATTTTTTCCAGAAACTGTTTTCTGACATGGACTTTTCCTGTTCCCCAGTATGTACTTCCAGTGCTGCTGTGGCCAAGTTAAAATGGTGTCTTTCAGATACAGGGCTGTTTATGTAGAAAACCCTTCTTGTGCTAAACAAAACCGTGTCAACGAAAGGAAGGAGCAGGGGGTGAGAGAGGTGAGGAGGTCTTCCAGGTTCATATTTTGCTGTTGAGCAGTATGTAGTAGCTAGTCAATCCCAGATGTATCTAGACCGAAGGCGTGGAACTTGGGTCATGCTGTGTGCTTGGCAGTTCTGTGACAGATGCTCACTTCTCATGCGCCGTGCTGCAGCCCTCGTGCCATGCTCCATGCAGCAGGCCCTGCCTGCAGAGCAGGGCAGCCCTGACCCGGTGGGCAGGCAGTGCTGTGCACTTTGGCCTTGGTGACAGAATTCTGGAGCCAGCCCCGTGGTCCCAGCATGCACAGGCAACGCATCCTGCCCATCTCTGTTTTTTTTTTTTCTCCCTTCAGTTGCATTCTGTTTCCCCAAGGGCTTTTTTTTCACTTTTTTCACTTCGTAATCCCGCAGCAATTCCCAGCCCAGCACGGCGTTCCCGTCTTGCATCAGAAGGCTGACTCACTGCAGCGCTCAGCTTGCCTGCACTTCCCTTCCATGGCACAGGGGTCCAAGCTGCAGGCAGGGCCTGGCACACAGCGAGGCCTGCACCCATGTGCCACCCTCTTTGCCTCTGCTGCGGCTGTTTAAGCCGAGGTGTGACAGCTCAGCCTTTCCCCTCCCTCCAAGGACGACTGCTGCTCCAGCTCCCCAAGCTTTTGGCCACGTGCCGGTTCATATTTTCCTCCAGCTCAGCCATCTCTGATCAGCGGAGCTGCTGCCGGCTCCGCTCCCATGGGCGAGGCAGTTTCTCACAGCCACCACTTCCTCTGCTCTCCAACCTGACGCTCTGCAGCTCCGGGCTTTGCAAGGGGAGGCAGAGCAGCGTGTGCCGAGCCTCCATCTGCACCACATCACGGGAATACAAAATGGCACCGAGTCTTACTTTTCCTCATTAGATGTGGGCAAACTTGGCTGGAGCACAAGTGTGAAAGCTCATCTTTCTTCAGCTGCTTGTAATTCATGCTTGAGCAAGAGCATTATTGAGGGCTTAAGTCAGAGTCTTCTAAGTAGGTCACAATTCTCCTAGACCCAAACTCCTGCATATGACTTCTCAGAAACGCAGATCCTCACCCTTCTGATTGGTGAAGCACCTCAGGAGCCCTCTTATCAGCTCCTCAAATGAATCCACAAAGCAAACAATTACTAGGAAGTTGCTTCCTGCTTTGGGTGGCAGCTCTGTCTCATTTGCATGGCTGGTTTCTTGCATTTTAACAATGCACAACTGTAGCCACGTAAGTGGATGCACCCTGCAACTCCTCTGGTCTTTCTCTGCATCAACAGGAGGACAAAAAGGTACGGAAAAGGCAAGGGGGCTCCAGCCCATGTGGGGTGTGCTGGCTGAAATAAATACACACAGTGCAGTCCATGCTGTCAAAGGGCATTCATTTCAGTAGTGCAGAGAAAGACTGATTTTCCAAATCATCACAGCATGTGTTAAGATGTTAGTCCTACTCTTTAGAATAGAACTACAGCTTCAGACACACCTGGAGGGAGATATGAGGGAGATATAAGAGCTCAACAAGTAGGAGAACAAAGTGGAGTGGCACAGTGCAAGGATGCATTAATAGTTCTTTGCTGCACCAGCGGCGTAAGTTTTTCTGATATTTCTGCAGGACAGTCCTGAATACTTACAGCAGCTCACCAACCTGGCTCTGAAAATGACAGCCCTTTGCTTTTTTCAGTCATATGGAGAGAAAGTTTTACCTTCTCCAGTAGCAGGGTGAGTATGGGCTTCAGTGATATGAGTTAGACCAAGCAGGCTCTGTAGCTCTCACTGGAGGAGAAGAGTTGCAGTTAAGTCTGGTTTTAGCCGAGTCACTTGGCCAGGGGAGATTATACACAGGTATGGACTGCAGCCATCAGCAGCCAGATGTTGCTGGGACATTTCTCTGCATCACGGTGCCACGCATTTAGTTCTTTGCCCTTGTTTGCTGCTTTGGTGTGCAGTGGTGAAATGCTGGAGCTGGATCACAGCTCAGCTCTGTGGCCACCTTCAGATTGCTGAAATGAGATGAAGAAGTGCTATTTTACCGTGGAACACAGGATGCCCGCACGCCTTTATGCTTTATTTTTGATTCTCCGAGGTTATTTTCACTTCCTCTTCTGAAAAGAAATGAAATGTTAGATGTCTAATTGAATGGACTGCTGGAAAAGATGCATAAAAAGGTCTGGCACGTGAACTTCTGAGCAGCAAATGCCTTTGTTTCCAAACGGACCAGTGATAACAAATATTTATTGACATTTTCCTTCCACAGGGGCGTTAACAATTACAATTTGCTAGTACGTACCTCGTAAGTACTTACAGGGCTTGAGCAGAACATCTGTTGGTCAAAGATGAAAAAAAAAAAAAAGGTTGAAAAAAAGTAAAAAAACAAAAACCCCTCTGTTTTTCCAGGGTTATGAAACTAACAGCATCACAAATTATCACTAGGAAAACAGTTCAAAAGCCTGAACTTGCACTTATGGAAAAAGGAACACAGATAGAGGAAACAGATAAAAACGCGTCGTGGTGGTAGGCTTTGTTTTCTGCGGTGATGTATTGTTCCAGCGAAGCAGTTAACAAACAAATTATTGTCTGCGTCCGAAACAGCCAAATCTTTGGTTCCACCGAACAGATGTTGAGGTGAAGCAGATTAAAGCTGCATTCACAATAGGGCCGCACCACAGGAAAGGTGCCCTGAGTTTATCTATTGTTAAATAATATAATTTATCGTCTTAGAGGGCTACGGAGTAATTTCTGTTCCTTTTCTACTTTTTGAACCAAGATTTATAACACAGATAATCCCCAATTTTAGATATTTGCTGCAGGTTATATTTGAAAGAATTTCCCAAAAGACTGATAACCCCTTTTTTTTTTCCCTTAACCACAGTCAAACCAGTGAACTAATATGATGCCTGCTTCAAATAAATGTATTTGCTGCCTCTGTGCATGATAAGTTTTCATTTAGTCTACGATCAGCTGACAGTATGCAAGTTTGCAGATACCAGTAATTGAATACAGATAACCTTGGTTGTTGACCTATGCAGAGCCATGGCTGTCTAGTTTCCATTGTTTCTGTTTTTGCTAGTTGACACAAAACTGATGTGGGCTGAATTTATATATTAGCCATCCATTATAGTGGGAATTGCTTATCATTGTGGATGGATATTGCAAGAAGTTTCTATTTATTTAACCTAATAAGATGGTAGAAATGAACCTGATTGGGCCCACTCAGGACTGGAATTAACCCTTAGCAGTCCAGTTAACTTCCACACGGATAACAGGGCAGGTAAAAGATGCCTACCTTATTTCTATTTTTTATATAATCATTTTCTTTTCAGTTAGAGGCATTATTTTATCTGGCAAACAATCCATGCAATGTTAAGAAACTGAACCTGAGGGTTGCAGAACAATCAGATAGAGCTGGATATCCAAATCCTCCTGGCTTCTGGCCGCAGTCAGTGGCTACTGCTCCAGAGCTCAGTGGGTGCCCAGCCTGAGCAGATGACAAGGTAGAGGTTACCACACGGTGCCAGGGTCAGCACAGTCCCCATGGGCACTCCTCCAAGCTCTCATGCACTGGAGCCAGATCGAGACACCACTGGTTGTGTGCAGTGTTTGTGAGCTGCTTGGTTTTAACCTCACAATGGCCACAGTTTAGTTGTGTGAGTTTCCATCTACTTGTAACGTTATTTAGGTCCAGATTACAAATGCAGTTGCTTGCACAGAAGCTACTGTGAAGGCAAAGGATGAAGGTCCCTGCTGCAGCCTAGGGATTACTGGTCCACTGGCTGGGTAAGGATGGTAACAAAACCAAACCGCCATCTTTCCTTATCGCTATTAAAACAGTGTTCGAACTCTGGTCCCAATG